>NW_026624980.1:6607-8443 GCF_030028575.1 Malurus melanocephalus | reverse complement strand
CAGGGAAGAAATACGATCTGACCATCTATAGTAGCCCAGGTGGGGGACATTTGAAGGGTGGATTTGCCAAGCTTTGTAAATCTGTGTAAACACAAAGGAACCCTTCAATCAGGAGGAGAGTGACTATCCTGCCTGTTGGAAAGGAGGGATTTTCCCCACAGACGCCAAACGGTATAAAGTGACTGGGAAACAGGAATGGTACCCTTTAGAACACCTACTCTGCCCCCACCCCCCCCATACCTTATGGCTCCAGGTGCACCAGCACTCCCAGAGGCACCAGCACCTCCAGAAAGAGTGTCAGTGCCAGCATCCCCAGGAAGGGTGGTGTCCTTAGATGGATCTAGCCAGAACACCAGGAGCAGGACAAAGCAACRGGGTGAGAGGTCCTAGAGGAGAGGGTCACCCAGTGGAGGTGTATCCTCTAAGGGAAGTGCCGTTAGGARGAGCCCAAGAGTGGCTATGGTTCGTCAGTGTCCCAATTGACACCTCAGATGTAAGGGGTTTCAGAAAGGAACTGAAAGGGTTACTAGATGACCCAATCGAGTTGTCTGAACAGGTGGATCACTTCCTACAGCCAAGCATCTACACGTGGGATGAAATGCAATCTGTCTTAAGCATACTGTTTACTCAGGAGGAAAAACAAATTATCAGAGCAGCAGGAATGACAATTTGGGACAAGCAACACCAACATGGGCAAGAGAATGGGGAAGATGCCTATCCAATGTCCCCCTTGGAGCCATAACACTGRGGAGGGGAGACAAAATATGGAGGACTATAGGGCCTTAATCATTAGGGGAATAAAGGAAGCTGCCCCATGAAACCAGAATGCCGGCAAGGCTTTTGAGGACCAACAGGGCAAGGAGGAAACCCCCATGGAATGGCTTGAGAGACTCAGGAGAAATACGAGACAGTATTCTGGCACAGACACCAAGACAGTAGGTGGCTGGGCATTATTAAAAGTCAACTTTGKTGTGCGTGCCTGGCCAGATATCAGAAGAAAACTGCAAAAGCTTGAAGATTGGCAGGATTGGGGACTAGACGGTTTATTGAGAGAGGCTCAGAAGGTCAGTGTTGGAAGGGAGGAGGAGAAAATTAAGAGAAAGACTAAAATTGTAGCAGCTATAACCAAAGGGAATAAACTTGAGAATTCCATCAGCAAGATAGGGGGTCACAAAAGTAATTTACAACCAAAGTCATTCAAAGGTGGTAACAGAGAGGGAAGTGAGAGCTGATGACCAGAATCAAGGCCTTATATGTTACCACYGTAAAGAAAGGGACATTGTCTCGGTTTTGAGACAATGTTTTCAGAGAAAAACGTTACAGAGAAACGTTTCCTCTGAAATGAAAATAAATTTGATAATTTTTTCCCCGCCAACAAGAAATAGATACTGCGCAAAAAAGTGAAGATAAAAAAAAAAGTAATTTATTAACAAACACAGTGCCCACAGGACACAGATAAAAAGTAACCGTTAGATATTCAAAAGCCCAGGAGTGCAGTTGCCCCCTCCACGTGGCAGTTCAGAGAGAACAAAAAGATGGCAGCTCCCGTCCCGGGGCCGGGGAAAAAAAGAAAGAAACAAAAGAAAAAAAAAACCACGTGGCCACTCCCAGTAACAGTGGCAAAAAGGAAACCCAAAAGACCTGTATTACAGTCCTTTCTTCCCTGTGGACAGATCAGAAGGGGGCTCGGTGTGTTTCTGCTGCCAGCCCGGTTCGCTTCYGGAATCCCRGACAAGATGAAGCCGAGCGGCTTTTCTCCCGGCTGGAGGAGGATCGCAGGCGACGCAGATGGGGGGGTCCGAGGAGAGCTGCCGAAGCTAACAAACCTGAGCCAGC
>NW_026624980.1:3308-5891 GCF_030028575.1 Malurus melanocephalus | reverse complement strand
TTGGGGAGGGGTTAACTGTCTGCTTTAGTGGGACTGAAGAGTAAAAATCAGCCCACTCTTTTGTTTGATTTTATTTTCTTACGGACCTTATTCTGGGCACTAAAAACTCTAGAAATATTTCTAAAAATAAATTGGAGTAGCAGTGTGTTTGTGCCTACACCTGCAGACAGCATGTCATGTTCTGACTCCAAAGTTTAAATAGGAAACTTTTGTTTTAGGTCGTTTTAAGGTCTTGCCTTGAACACTTGTGGTCAAGGTCCTGTTTGTTACAATACTTCAGTCTTTTTTAAAACAAGCTAAAACAAAGCTTCAGGTATAGTGTTGAAAACCAAATAGAATTCTCTTTTGTTTTTAATGTATATCTCTATTAGTTACTGTCTGACTCTGGGCTGTTTTCTTTTTTCCAGGTTGCGCATAACTAACCCTATACTTTATGTTAATTGTTTTTAGGAAAATGAGCTGTCATGTCTGAAAAGTGAACTGTCATCCCTTAAGGAACAACTGAAAGCAGAAATYGAAGAAAAGGTGGAGTTTCTTACTAACTGAGCAGTGTTAGTAAGAGGCGTGTGGCCTGGGCATGTGTTCGGGGAGAAGTTGTATAAGAAATGAAACTGAATAGAAATAATAATGACTTTGAATGTTTTGGTTGTACTGAACATGGTCATAGATTTGTGTCAACTTTGTAACGGTGTATGATTGTAGACTGTGATTACACCAAGATTTTTAACAACTGAATGCAAATAAAATATTTATTTCTTATCATGTAACCCTTTTTTTAGGAGAATCTTGTAAAAGAGCACTCTCGAAATATGATTCCTAAAAGTGAAAAGAAACGCAAGGTAACAAACTTCTTCATTAGTTTTAGATTTTGGTAATACTTCTATGTGTAGAATGTAATTGAAGTACCATGATCATTTATTTGCRTTCAACAAAAGACATTGRAAYGCTTTTAACTTACACCTCTTTTATTTTTAGAAAACACAAACTTAGGCTCCTAAGACTCCAAAATCTCATTTAGATCTAGACAGTGAATCTAATAATGTGAAAAATAAAAAGTGTCCAAATTATATTCTTGTGGGAGTCAAGTCAACAYGGTGGTAAAGGAAAAAATGCCTCCTTCAGTGTCTGCAGAAAGCCCCTTGGGCAGTCCAATATGAAAGGTTTGTAACTCCTCACAGTGGATTTTTCTTGTTGCATTTTTCTGACTGTATTTCTTACTTCTCTGTGGATGTTTTTTTTTGTTTGGTTTTTTTTGGTTTTTTTTTTCTTGCTGGGATAAGCAGCAATTTTAAAGGGTGATACCATTCCACAGTGATATCAGCCAGCAGTTTGTGGAAGCCTCCCAACAGGTGTCATTTTTCTCGCTTGGTTACTAAACTTGTCAGTTATCACGTATCAGTAACAATTCCTGTCCCAGAGGGGTTGTGAATTTATAAAGTCTCTAGAATTATTTTACTTWGTCTTAAAAGTGTCCATTTGTCAAGGCACGTTTTTCACTATGGAAGAGAAAAAAGCTTATATAGCTGTAAAAATGGTCARAATATTCCTGCCTGCAGAACTTACTGTTCCATGTCAGGAGTTCAACTTRTGGTCATATTGTAACAATGTAGTCCACTGCCACTTTGATGTTATCTTTCTAAAAGAGGAGTGCCCTGGACTATTGCAAAGTTTCTCAGCAGTTTAACGTCTGGTGAAAGGACTACTTGGAATAAAACCAATCTTGATTTCGCTGTCAGTCTTTCTCTGAAAGCCTTTTCCTGCAGTTTGGTTTCTTTCCATTTCCTTAGATGCTTCATCTAGCCCCCATGTAGTGTCTACCATTGGGAACCCACATTTCTGCAGATAAGCCTGAAGAACTGAGATACAATGTACCGTGGAACTCACTTCTGCCAAAGCTTCCTGTTTGTTCTCCTTGTTTGGCAACCAAAAAAGGATATTTCCACCCCACTCCAATTAATTTGGGTCTTTGCTTTGTGTTTGAAAGATAACGGTTCCATCACATCTCTCAGGTGTCTTTTTGGACACTCAGACGATCAACCAGTCATGAGTTTGGGTTTAGATTTTATACTTATGCCATAAAATAGAATTAATTTTTTTTTTTCCCAGACATATACTATAAAGACTCCTTCAGCAGATAAACCAGTAAGTGGAAGAAGCACTAATCTGCCTTCAGAGCAGAGCACGAGGAAAAACCAAAAAGTTCTTCTCCAGCTGTATACTTGGTCAGACAGCTCTGAGCACAGCGACCTCCTGGTAAAAGTCAGAGAACAAATCATTGACTGAACACGTCTTTGTGCTCGCTGTTGGGCCTGGAACGAAGACGAACATTTGGGCTTCTGTTTTCAAGACAATATTAATGTGTCTATTTTTACTTCATTGGTTCTTTCTGGAATAGTAGCTGTATGTATGTGGGGTGATGGTGATTGAAGAGACGGGGCAAAGTGCTTGCATGCAATAAGCTGATTTTATTGATACAGAGCAGAGTATATATACTTTTTCAGCAGTAACTGAAAACAAACCCCTATATAAGCAACAATCACTATATTGACCATATCTACTTTTCTTAACAACATTGCAAATCTT
>NW_026624980.1:0-1038 GCF_030028575.1 Malurus melanocephalus | reverse complement strand
TGGGGCTGTGCCAGGAGGCTGTCCCAAAGGAGTGTGCTTGAGATCGCCCCAAAAATCACTGAGGAGGTGTGTTGATTTTGCTTGGCCTAGTTTTGGGAGTGGGGGGGCCAAAGAAGATGGCTCCTGTGAGAAGCTTGTGGAGGCTTCCACCATGTCCAGTAGAGTCAATCTCTGTTGGCTCTGAGGATGAAGGACATGYCTCTGGCCAAATCTGGGCCAATTGGAGATGGTGGTTACACCTCTCTGAAAACATATTTAAGAAGAAATCAAAACAAAGGGGGTAGCCGCAGTAGTTTTGCCAGAGGAGGAGGAGGAGGAGGAGGAGGAGGAGGTGAGAATATGTGAGGGGTGCAGACACCAAGGCCAGTGGAGAAGGAGGGGGAGGAGGTGCTCCAGGCACCGTAGCTGGGATTCCTCTGCAGTCCATGATGATCAGCGTGGTGGAGCAGACTGTCCCCCTGCAGCCCGTGGGGTCCACAGAGGGTGCAGAGATGCACCTGCAGCCCGTGGAGGAGGGAGGTCTCTGCACTGGAGCAGGCGCATGTGGCAAAGGGGGCTATCCTCCAGTGGGAGACCCGTGGAAAGAGAGGCTTTGCACCYGAGATGGAACATCCTGGCCTTGGGACTGAACCCAGTGGACGAGGGACCCCATGGCGCAGCCRTTTTGGGACGACTGTCTGCCTGTGGGGAAGGACTTACAATCCAGCAGCTGTGTGTGGGCTGCWGCTCATGAGACTGGAACCACACCAGAGAGGTTCACCGAGAGCTGCCTCGCATGGGAGGGACCCCACAGCAACGTAAAGGAAGGACTTCTCTCTCTCAGCAGCCCCAGGTGATCCGGTGATGAACTGACCAACCCCCACACCCTGTTCCCTCACCCTGCTCCTTGCACTGTCCATGGGAAGGGGCGATGGAGTGGGGAGAAGATCTGTGTCTTTGAGGGTTTTCTTTTATTTCTCATTCTCCTCCTTTGACTTGTAAGTAATAAATTCACTTCATAACTTAAGCGGAGTCTGTTTTGTCTGTCAAAGTGTTTCC
>NW_026624979.1:21013-22112 GCF_030028575.1 Malurus melanocephalus | reverse complement strand
AGGGAGGAGGGCAGCAGCACAGCCTTGTACAGTGGGAAATCCTACAGAGATTGGGGATGGAGGAGGGCAGCAGCACAGCCTTCCACAGTGGGAAATCCCACAGAGATTGGGACAGGGAGGAGGGCAGCAGCACAGCCTTGTACAGTGTGAAATCCTACAGAGATTGGGACAGGGAGGAGGGCAGCAGCACAGCCTTGCACAGCAGAGAAATCCCACAGAGATGGGGACAGGGAGGAGGGCAGCAGCACAGCCTTCCACAGTGTGAAATCCTACAGAGATGGGGACAGGGAGGAGGGCAGCAGCACAGCCTTGCACAGTGGGAAATCCTACAGAGATGGGGACAGGGAGGAGGGCAGCAGCACTCCCTTTGCTCACCAGAGGGATCCCCGAGGGTTGTTATGGTGACAGTTCAATGTTCAATGTTCAATATTCAATCTCTTTTCCTGTTCCCTTGCAGCCCATGTTCTCTGTTGCTCCCTTTGCTCACCCAGAGGGGATCCTGAGGGTTGTTATGGTGACAGTTCAATATTCAATATTCAATCTCTCTCCCTGTTCCCTTGCAGCCCAAGTTCTCCGTTGCTCCCTTTGCTCACTCAGAGGGGATCCCGAGGGTTGTTATGGTGACACACAGTTCAATGTTCAATGTTCAATATTTAATCTCTCTCCCTGTTCCCTTGCAGCCCATGTTCTCCGTTGCTCCCTTTGCTCACCCAGATGGGATCCTGAGGGTTGTTATGGTGACAGTTCAATATTCAATATTCAGTCTCTCTCCCTGTTCTCTTGCAGCCCAAGTTCTCCGTTGCTCCCTTTGCTCACTCAGAGGGGATCCCGAGGGTTGTTATGGTGACAGTTCAATATTCAATATTCAATCTCTCTCCCTGTTCTCTTGCAGCCCATGTTCTCCGTCACTCCCAGCCTGGCCACCAACGCCTCAGCCGCCTTCAACCCCTACCTGGGCCCGGTGTCCCCAGGCCTGGTCCCTGCTGAGATCCTGCCCACGGCCCCCATGCTGGTGACAGGGAACCCTGGGGTCCCCGTCCCTGCTGCTGCTGCTGCTGCTGCCCAGAAGCTGATGAGGACAGACAGGCTGGAGGTACGA
>NW_026624979.1:18307-19098 GCF_030028575.1 Malurus melanocephalus | reverse complement strand
GGCTGTGACCGCAGTGCTCAGGGACCTGGTGACACTTGGGCACTTCAGGTGCAGGATTTGGCCCTCCTGACCAAATGCTGCTGCTCAGAGAAGTGATGCACTGCTGAGATCCTCTGCAGGAGAGGGAGATGCCAGAGCAGCATTCTCACAGTCCTGTTTTTCCCTTCTGCAAATGCAGTTTAAACAGTGGAACRTAGGTGAGAAGATCATTTGACCTGGAGTATCCAAATTTAGTATYCAAACACCAAACAGGCATGTCATTGTTATGAACAGCAAAACGTTTGAGTGTATTTTACAGCATACAGAAATGCAGAGCAGATTTGGGAGGTTCTGCTGTTAATTCCAGAGGAGCAGCACTGTGTAGCTGCTCCCAAGGAGCTGCTGCTGTGCCATTGCCATTTGTTGGGGCATGAGCAGAYCTTTGTAAGCTCCACTCACTCTCCCTTGGAATGAACTGTCCTGGAGAAAAATAACCACAATGATGTGAGCATCTAATCTTGGACTATGATTCGTCTGCTCAGAATTTTAAATATTTATTTTCAAGAGTGATGTACATGGGCAGGAATGAAGTCAGCACACATTCTGGGATGCAGAGCCAGGCTGKTCCCCTCTGAAAGCTCTCAGTAGGCACACCTGGGGTTTAGGGAAGCAGGCAGTGCCACATCTCCTGAATTCCTGTGAAAGAAGGTAAAATAAGGTGGGTGACTGCTGCTAGCAGTGGGATTGCATCTGGATTTCATACTGACAGCTGTTGGGTACCCCGTGCCTTCAGCCACTGCTGTAAGGAATCC
>NW_026624979.1:15016-16221 GCF_030028575.1 Malurus melanocephalus | reverse complement strand
AGAGGTGATGCTGGGTGTGTGTCCTTGCTCAGGAGTGTGCAGCTGTTGGGCACCTCAGTCACAACACGGTGCAGTGAGCTGTGTCAGCATGTGCTGCCAGATGTGCCTGAAGTAGTTCCAGCCCGTTGGGGTCTTTGAGCAGTGTTGGCTGCTGATGTCTGGAGTTCCTGGGTGTCCCGTGTGCACACGTGTGTGAGTCTGTGTATGTTCTGTTCGTGTGTCTGGTTGGCTGTATGTGTGTGTGTGGGCAGATGTGTATTATGCAGCTGCACAGATAGATTAATCTGTATTTAGTTTCTGTAAGTCGGTGTTTGTAGAGGTGTAGTTTGCAGTGGATCTGACGGTGGCTGCTGTCCCTGTCCCATGTCCCCGGGGGCTGGTGGCTGCTCTCGTGGGTGCAGGGCAGCCCGTAGCTGTGACAGTCTGAGCTGTGACAGTCTGAGCTGTGACAGCCCGTAGCTGTGACAGTCTGAGCTGTGACAGTCCGTAGCTGTGACAGTCCGTAGCTGTGACAGTCCGTAGCTGTGACAGTCCATAGCTGTGGCAGCCCAGTGTGGCAGCCAGGGCACACTGAGGAGCTGGTGTATGGCGAGTGAGGACAGCGCCAGGGGGCTGCATGGCACAGTGTGCCCTGTGCCCAGCCCTGGGTGTGGGACATGGAGCACAGTGGGGACAGTGGGGTGAGGCGGTGGCTGCAGCTCCGGGCGAGGTCCAGTACAGTGGCCGGCAGTGGGAGCCTGTTCCTGGTTCAGTGTGGCCGCAGGCTCCCAGTGAGGTCCGGCGCGGGCAGGAGCTGGTGGCCGGTGCTGGGAGCCTGTTCCCATTTCGGTGTGGCCGGTGGCCGGTGGTGGGAGCCTGTTCCTGGTTCAGTATGGCCAGTGGCCAACAGTGGGAGCCCATTCCTGGTTCAATGTGGCCGGTGGCCGGTGGTGGGAGCCTGTTCCCAGTTCGGTGTGGCCGGCACTGGGACCCCGTTCCCAGTTCGGTGTGGCCATGGTGGGAGCCCATTCTCAGTTCCATGTGGCCATGGTGGGAGCCCGTTCCCAGTTGGGTGTGGCCATGGGCTCCCAGCGAGGTCCAGCAAGGGGGCCCGTTCCCAGTTCAGTGTGGCCAGCAATGGGTGCCCGTTCCCAGTTCAGTGTGGCCAGCAATGGGTGCCCGTTCCCAGTTCAGTGTGGCCAGCAATGGGTGCCTGTTCCCAGTTC
>NW_026624979.1:7921-13319 GCF_030028575.1 Malurus melanocephalus | reverse complement strand
GTGCCACGCAGGGCGTTGGCATGGCTTGGCGCGGGGCCGGGGCCGGCATGGGCGCGCTCTGCATGCCCGGGACGGGGGTGTCACCCATGGCGGTGCCCACGGTGACAATTAACATGGCTTCTACGTGTGATCCTCATGGAGCTCGCAGTGCTGCTTCCCCACAGCCCCGCTCCCGACCCCAAAGCTGTCCCAAAGGTGTCCTGAGCCGTGCCCACAGCGGCTGTGCCGCCGCTCCCCGTGCTGCTCTCATGGTGGGCAGAGTTCTCCCTGGAAAGCTCTTCCCTCGCCTTTATTTGGTAGTTCAGTCTGCTATGCCGCTTGCTTGCTCATGGAGAAACATGGTGCTGCCTGGTTATTTTGCCTTCTACTGATTTTTCTTTTTTCCTTTTTTCTCTCACCTTTTTTCCTCCCTTTCTTCCCCCTCCCTCCCTCCCATCCTCCTCCAAACCCCACCCCATCCTTTTTTTTTTTTTTCCTTTTGTTACTGGACTTTATTTTTACACCCATCCACCACCCAGGGAATTCCTCAAGCTGTACTTCCCCCCTTACCAAAGAGGCCTGCGCTTGAAAAAACCAATGGTGCCACCGCAGTCTTTAACACTGGTATCTTCCAATACCAGCAAGCTCTTGCCAACATGCAGTTACAGCAGCATACAGCCTTCCTCCCACCAGGTAAGTGCCTCTGGGGTGCCTTTTGGGGAGGGACAAGGGGAGTTCTGGAAAAGCACAGTAGGACAGAGCTGTTTGTTGCTGGTGGCAAATGCGGTGTGTGTTGGTGCCAGGCACAGGCAGCCCCTCCAGCCTGGCACAGCAGTGCCCGCTGCCCACGGGCACAGGAGGGGCTGCCTGGGGCAACGCTGCCTTTCCTCTGCTCCTTCTGGAAGCTGGGTGGGTGTTTCCAGTCTAACATAAAATCAGCATCGTGCTCTGTCACCCCGAATCAGAATTTGAAACCTCTCTCCTTCCTCTTTTCCCTGGATTAACTGCTCTTCCTTCCTCATCCCCGAGCTCTTGTGCTGGTTTCTGTTCGCTGTGACACCCCTTGGCCTTGGCAGAGGTGGCTCTGAGTCACACAGAGGGGTTGTTCTCAGTCACACACACAGGGGTTGTTCTCAGTCACACACACACAGGGGTTGGTTTCAGTCACACACACACCCAGGGGTTGATTTTAATGAGGTGCAGTGATCCCAGGGGCTGATTTCAGTCACACACCGAGGGCTTGATTTCAGTCACACACACCCAGGGGTTGATTTAAATGAGGTGCAGTGATCCCAGGGGCTGATTTCAGTCACACACACCCAGGGGTTCTGCCTGTGGCACTGCATGGGCAATGATCTCTAGGATGTCCCAGGAGTTTCTGCCTTTTACACCTGAACCCACACTAAAGCAACCCCATCATTCCAGGAAGTGTGCAGAGCCCAGCTGRTAGATCTGTGCTCARAAATGGGRCAGTCTGTGAGGTCAGCCCTGTGCTCAAAAAAGGGACAGTCTGTGAGGTCAGCCCTCGTGATGCAGACTGGGAAGGGGAAGAAATACTGCTCGTCAGTCTTTACCCAAAAATTTAAAGGATTTTATCCTAAACATTTTTGGCAAGTATGTTCCCAGGAGTTCAGTGTAACRCCCTTTAGTATTTTGTCCTGATCTGGTACACAGCCAACACGTGTATTTTCAATGGCACAAAAATCAGATGTAGTGCATTTGACTGTATTTAGTTCCCAAAGTGCATTGCAGGCACTGAAATGTGTCAGTAGATGGTGCAAAGCTTGCTGCAGTCCATAGTAAGATGGGTGGAGTAAGCTGTAGGTCCCATCTCTAGCCCACATATTAAAATCCATATAAAAATGTGTATGTCATCATAGACTCATGGAACCACACAATGGTTTGGGTTGGGAAGGACTGCAGAAATAATCYGGTTGTGAAATTACGGTCAGTTAAGTCAGAACATCCTCCAATTCAAATGCTGCCTTGTGCCAAACAGCCAGGGAACATTGAAAGTGCACATAATTCATTATTCATGTGTTCTCATTAGTTAGTCAGAGCTTCTGAAGTCAAGATGAATGTTAAGATTGTAGCAAAAATTATTTTTATTACTGGTAAGAGGGTCATATAGCATAGTGCCTGTGTTTGGGAGTTAGGCCACCCCAGAAGGTGTTCTCCTTTCTCCCTCATGTTCATTTGCTTTAATTCCCTTTCAAAAACTGAGTGCACTGGTCATAATGTTAATGATGMTAACTCAGCTGGAATTTGGAGCTTTTGACTGAAAAGCTTTGCAGGGATATTTCAGTTGTTATAAATTTCCAGCTCCTGTGTATCATGYAGATCCAATTGAGCAGGGCTGTCCTGGAGCAGCTCTGCTGGAKCCTCTGCTGGAGCTGTGTGAATTTGTGCAGAGACAGCTCAGAGGATCTTCTGTGTAACCCCATTAACAGCACTGAGAGCCCACAGAGGGACTGAGAAAGCGGATTTGCTTCCTGCTTGTACTTTAGAGCCAAATTCTGCTCCGTTTTTTAATCTTGCAGTGACCCCATTGGCTTCAGCCAYGATTTGTGCCCGGGGAGGTCATGAGAGGTGTCCTTCCTTTGCCTTTTCTTTGCAGATATTCTCAGTCTCTTCCATGGCACARAAATAGAGGAGTGATTAGGAAACGTGCCGATGCCTTTGTCTTTGTCAGCAGTGACAGAGAATGACCTTGGCTCAGAGTAATTACAGTGACCAAGTTCTTCCCTGCAGTAAATGCAGCCTTGGCACCAACTGCAGCCACCTCCTGTCCCCACTGCAGCCCAGGGATGTCACCAAGTGCCATTGTTTGGCTCCCTCTGGCACTTTAACAGGATATTTCCATTCCCACTGCAGTCTCAGTCACAAATGTTAGAGTTTTATTTCACTTTCAGCTGTGTCAATCAGCATTAGCAGTGTTAATAAATGTTATTTATTCAATTAATTACTAATTTATGAGAAGTGGATATTCTGAAGATCAGTGTGTGTTTATCATCTTGGAAGCAGAAGATTGTGGGGTCAGTCTGGTGGAAGGCATTTTGCTGTGTGACATAAAGGGAATTGTCCCCACTGCCCAGATGGGTCCAGCGTGGCACTTCCTGAGCCAGCACAGGGACAGGGACAGACACAGGGACAGACATAGGGACAGACACAGGGACAGGGACAGACACAGGGACAGCAGGGCTGAGTGCTGCTGGGTTTGCACACAGGGACAGGGACAGACACAGGGACAGGAACAGACACAGGGACAGCAGGGCTGGGTGCTGCTGGGTTTGCAGCAGGGACAGGGACAGGGACAGGGACAGGGACAGGGACTGCTGCTGGGTTTGCCCCAGGGATCCCAGGCACTGAGCAGGGCTGTGTAGAGTTTCACTCTGATCTCAGAAGCTCAGGGAAAGGACCATGCCAAGGCTGTGTCAGAAGGTGAAAGGTTCAGGAGCTCAGAGCTGAGGCTCAGGAAGGTTTTCCTGGCTCTGCTCCGSTCCCAGCACAGTCCCAGCACATCCATCCTCTGCCCTGTCCCCAAGCTCCTTCTAATGGATCACTGTGCTATTGTGTGGTTTGATTGTGCTGACAGTTACATGCCACTGTGCCCATAATAACAATTTTTCTTCTTTATTCAATTGAAATTCCTAATGACACGTGTGATGGGTTGTTTTAATTCTTTTCCCTTTCCAAATCCACCTTCCTGTTGCAATGCATGATGAGCAGGCTCAATATTGTGCATGACACCCGCTACAAGTGTTGGTAGGTGCCAGCTTTGTTTCTTGATTATCTTAAACCCGTGGTGCAGCTCACAGACCCTCAAAATCCACTGCTAGATTTAACCTTGTGCCAGTCCATCTCCCTGAGCTCTGCACTAACACCTGTCAATTAAATGGGATTGTTGATTTAATTGACATGGACACCTAAATGTTCATTTTGAATTGCACATTGTTCTTGGTGGATTTTGACTGGACTGTGAGTTCCAGTGTTTAGAAATTCCTCGTGTTAACTAAAACTGTATCTTACCATAGCCACGTAGCTGTATTCTGTCCTTCTACCAGATTGATTTCTGTTTGCASTAAATATTTGGGTCCAATTTTTAACAGACAAAAATTTGTAAATRTAAGGGCATTGAACAAGCTCTGCTGTTGATTTTGCTATTGAAATTGTTAAGCTTGTTTGTAGATTTTCCTGATTTGATGGTAACAAACATTTCCCTTTTTTCTCTCTCACTCCCTGCCCTGCTCTGGAATGTTTCCTGCTTTGCCCATGGTTGCATGGCACTGCTGCAATGGTGTTTTGGGCTCTCTGCTCAATGACCCACGTGTCACTCTGCTCCCAACTGCCACACTCTTCTGTGTGTTTGCTTATTTGATTTTCCTTCCAAGTTCCCATGGTGCACGGTGCTACGCCAGCCACTGTGTCTGCAGCAACAACATCTGCCACAAGTGTTCCCTTCGCTGCAACAGCCACAGCCAACCAGGTTTGCTCATTTACACCTTTGTTCTTACACACAATCCCAATGGGTGCTTTCAGCAGGGGRTTGGACCTGACCTCTTGTTGGCCTCCACATTGTCTGAGAGAGCTGCAGCACAGCTTAACCAGCCCTGAGCCCTGCCCAAAGGTGCTGCAGTTCCAGTTCTGGTGCTAAAATAACTGACAATAGAGTTTCTGGTGCTAAAAATAACTGACAATAGAGTTTCTGGTGCTAAAATAATTGACAATAGAGTTTCTGGTGCTAAAAATAACTGACAATAGAGTTTCTGACTCAGTCCTAACATTTACGGGCTGTTCTGCTTATTTCTGCTCTCAGGGATGCAAAGAGCAGGGGATAAAACACAAACTCACCATTTATTTCTGTTTCTGTGGAGCCCACAGCTCCTTTCAGCCTGAGGAGTTTTTTGCAGAGGGGTTGCAGGTTTTACAGTCTGAGTTTAGCAGTCCAAACATGTTCTGACTCTCCTCTTCCAAGAGCAAAACAAAGCCCTGTCAGCATGGGCCACACAGAAACTTCCTTGGAACCTTTGTCCAGCCTTGTGATTCTTGTTAGAATGGCCCAGTGCTTTGGACAGAGCTCAGCTCAGAAAATGCCCACTGCAATCTGGGTTTATTTCTCAGTACCAGCACCCCAGTCACTGCCCTGTTTGGATAAATTCCAGGAATATGAGAGTAAATGCTTTACCACATAAGTGATTAGAAATAGTCCCAGGAAATCCAGAACCAGTGCTCAGAGATGGTCCCAGGGCCAGAGGAGTGGCTGGAGCTGCACCAGAGCACAGGACGCTGTCAGAAGGGCAAAATTCTGTACAGCACCTGCCTGAAAGTGGTGCAATAAAAACGGTTTAAAGAGCCTCCAGTTCCTCTTCTAAAGCAAATTGTTTATTGAGGTTTGCTGAGCAGTTAGTTGCCATGTCAC
>NW_026624979.1:5415-5993 GCF_030028575.1 Malurus melanocephalus | reverse complement strand
CTCAGAAATCCCAAATGACACCTGGGCATGCACATCCCCCCCTCCAAAGGGACCTGGATATTGCAGAGTTCCAAAAACAGCATGGGTTAGTCTGCTCTGGAGAAATGTTTGCTGAATGAACAGGTCCCTCAGGGCTTTGAGCTTAGCCTAAGGATTTGGGACTAGCTGTGCATGAGTGCCAGCTGAGCCAGCCCAGCCTCCTGTGAGCCCCCAGTCTGTTCAGGGTGCAGTTTGTGGCACCAGTGACCTGCAGTGTGTCTTGTGTGTGTCCTGAGGGTGTGACAGCAGGACGAGCTGCAGGAAAGGGCAGTATTTTAAACTCATCTCWGTTAGTGTCCATGCAGATATCCAGTAGATCCTATCCCAGACAGACACAGGGAACCCTTTCTGCTGTAGAGTGTGGCCAATTTGGGAATTGTTYCTGTGCTCGGGGAGGCTTTGCTTTGGCTGCTCTGCATGAGAAGGGCAAATCTCAGCAGATTCTCACCAGTGGAAATGAACTCAGGGCAGATCATAGGGTTGGCATTCAAAATACAGGACAGTGACAGCAGGGAGCACCTCACAAAATCCCACTGAAA
>NW_026624979.1:4180-4695 GCF_030028575.1 Malurus melanocephalus | reverse complement strand
CACATTCCATCATCTGACACCCTGCAAGCACAGAATTTGTGTAGGCCAACAAAAAGGGCTATTTCCAATTACTGCACTGCATGACCTGTAGATGTAACTTCTCCAATTTCCTGAACATGAATTATTTCTATTGTACTTAACCCGATGTTTTCCAGCTCTAAGTTGCCACTGGAGCACTTCAGTGACTCTGACTTAGAGTTGTGATATAAAATCCACCAACTGACAGCTGATCCTCCCTTTCCCAGACTAATGCTGTGTCTCTGGTGGGTTTGTTGCATGTTTTACTCACTGTTTACGTTTTGTCCTGTAGATACCCATAATATCTGCCGAACATCTGACTAGCCACAAGTACGTTACACAGATGTAGACACTGCTCATCAGACAGTAAGTTCCCATGTGCTGTCGCTGTGGTTTTCCTACCTTTGGTGTGTCATTTGTTCCTGTAGGGACAGAATGTTTGTGGTTTTCTAAGAGAAGCAGAGAGCTGTGGGATCAGAGGCTCTGACCCCTGAGGG
>NW_026624979.1:0-3375 GCF_030028575.1 Malurus melanocephalus | reverse complement strand
CTGTCGTGCTCTTGCCTTCACAGATGGTGTCCGAGGCGAAGAGGCCGCTTTGGGGTGGGAAGAGGCCGAGCTCATTAGCCATAGTGTTTGTAAATAGTGCCCACAGCACTGGGAACCCCTCAGCAGTGACATCACACATTGCATGTTAACGGGACGGAGCGAGAGCGTGGGACTCCACTGCACACTGTTGCCTATAATCCTCTTTGTACATGGAATTGATATTTGTGCTGAGGTGATCTTATTGTCTAGAGTGCAGCATCGTCTGCCTTTCCAGCACACAGCTCGGGGCTGCTCCCCAAAATCGTGGCTGTCACCCCGAAAGRCCGACGATGCTGCAACCAGAAATCTATTATGTATTGGTACGTCTGTAGACCAAGATATAATTTTTTAAAGTAAGTTTATTTCTTTCAAGGTTTACAAATAACAAAGGTGCACCTTGTATTTAAAATTGCCATTATAGACGAGAGCGTGCATGCACAGTAATTTTTGTTTAAGAGTAATATTTTTAATGTAATAGATTGTAAGAAACGGGAAGAGAGGAATCTGACAGAGATGAATGTGCCAAGCAAAACCACAACTGTGTCTATTTTAAAGCACATCGATGGCTTTAAGTACCACGTTGGTAAGGATTCTCATCAAGTGCCATAGACTGTCCATCCACCAGAGTATTATTTCGCAGTGTTATTTTCAGAACCACGTTGAGTCCGGAGCAGTCGAAGGGCACCGTTGTGTTTCAAACCAAAGCTGTCTCAGAAATGGCCACTTGCTCTCCCAGCCATGGGCAGCTGGCACAGAGATCTGCAGCTGTCACAACTCACGGACAATATTCTCATAAACGAGGCACTGTATTTATGCACATTGGGTCAGGTGAGCTGCAAAGGGAACAGCCATTTCTGAGACACACTAACCAATGTTTGAGGAATTCTTTTGCTCTATTTCTAGCCTCTGTCTCRAGTCACAAGGACTATAAATGCTTGCAGAGATGGGTTTCACTTTAATTCATCCAGTCCCGCCTCGGCGGCGACTCTAAACAAAGACGCAGAAGCACTGACAGCAGATGCATGACAAACCAAAATAGGACAAATGAGACCTTCATTAGCCTAGAAATCGGGTGGGTTCCTACTCGGGTGAGTTTTATATGGGATTTTTTTTTGTTCAGATTAACTGCTTATAGCCTTAGAAAGCCTTTACAAAATAAAAACAAACAGATAGATGTGCATTCAAGTTTTAAGAGCGGGTTCATCCAAAGGAATTGCTTTTAGTGGTTTGGATGTTGCAGCCAGTAAAGGATATTTTGGCTGAGTTCAGCTGCCTGGGGCCAGGCCCCGGCGGGCAGGAGGGAGAGGCGCGGGTTCGGTTCTAGAACTCGCCATACTCCGAGTTTACTCCCAGTTTTTATGATTGACAGAGATGCTTTATAGAGAAGAATGATGTGTTGATTTTCCTGATTGTACTGTACATCTATTAAAGCCTTAGATTATTACATTACGGGTTCAAACCCATACCAATGTAATTTCAATCGTGTTAAGAAAGTATAGACGACTTCACATGTTATTGTAGTGACTTACCATAGAGAATTTACTTATTTTTTTTCTTGTTAAAAGTGTAGTTTTTATTTCTTACATTTATTAGCTCGTTTTCGTTTTCTATTACCAGTTGATACCATTTCAGTTCGTAGAATTTTGTTTTATTAGAGTTTACTGATATAACTTTTTCGAAATACAAAAAAAAAAAAAAATCGTTTTCTTCATAACATACTCAGTTTGGAATCTACATGTAGTGTCTTATGAGTATTCGTATTATTGTTAACTAAATGATTTCTATTTTACTGATCTAATATGACAATGTAAGAATGTCAGTCATTGTTAGTTCTTGTCTAGTTTTCATTAAAAGAACAAAGATCTTTTAATGGATATCTTATAATTATATAATCATTGCTAAGTAAGAAGTTAAGTTGTTGCTATGGCAACAATCCTGGCAGACAATTGAGTAATATTTTGATGATTTATTTTGTTTGTAATTAGTTATTATGAGAGAAAAAAAAAATCTAGTTCCTAGATATTAGAATAAAATTTATTTTCTACTGTATCCATTTCAAATGTTAAAATATTGTTTAAATATTTTTTGAAATCCCTGAATATCAGGCCTTGTTATAAATAAGCTGCATAATCAATAGATCAAGGGACTTTTTGTTGATAATCCAAATACTCAAAGTTTACGTAACAAGAATTSGTGTGTGTGTGTGCAAACTCTTGAGGGTTGATTATGCTGCAGTTGGGACGTCGAGAGCGAAGGTTGACTTTTTGCACTTCTGTATATAGTCAAAAAAAGAGAGAAACCTGTATAATAGTAAGATCTTATTTTGAATAAAAATGTCTATAATTACAAGGAGTTTTGTTAAGGCTAAAATAAAATGACAGGCTGAACAAAATTGCTTGCAAAAGTGGCACAGAGTTAGCACTCCATCCCCCTTCCAAAACGTTGCTTTGCTTTATGTGGACAGCTTGTAGTTTGCCAGGATTTTTTCAGCTGGAAAGATCTGCCATCCTTCCGAGATCTCATGACTGACAGAAACTCCACTGGGTCAAATCTGCCTGAAAATAAAAAAAAAAAAAAAAAAAAAAAAAAAAAAAAAAAAAAAAAAAAAAAAAAAAAAAGCAGGTACTTTAGCCCATCCAGGGAATCATGGCTCAGATATTCCGTACATTATTCAAAATCTACTGCATGTTTAAAGTATCAAAATATATTAAAGATATATGCTATTCAAACCGGTTTCTGACAATTTCAGTGGTTTCTTGTTCACAAAAAAAAAAGATTCTTCCAAACAAATCGTGACGTTCACAGCGTTCAACCAGGGACAGGCAAACAGCACCTGCAGCTGTGGGGTCGGGGGTTCTTTTCTCTGTGGTGCTCCTGTTCTTTCAGCGGGTGAAAACAACGGGAAATGTTCCCGTTTTTATGGGAAGCTGCTGATGCTGAGCTCAGCACCCAAAATGAACAAAGAAAGAAAGAAAGGAGCAGCTGGGGCAGCCCCTGATCTGATCTGATCTGATCTGATGTGATCTGGTTGCTGCAGGACGGACACGCTCGGGTTTGCTCTTTGGAACACAAAATTCCTTTCGCTTGTAGTGCTCAGTTACGTGCTCTGTCCTGGGCTGCATTTTGGGTTTCTGCTTCTTTTATTATTACTGCTCTAGTTGACCTTGCTGTATGGAAAAATAAAGTGAAATTGCCCTAAGAAAAGTTCTSTGTGTTAATTCTCCTCCTCCTGTGCCGGGTTAAAGGGGCTCCCCTGGGTTGGGCAGGCTCGAGTGTGTCTGAGCACTTGTGGGGCTGCCAAAAATGTGTTTGGGGTCGGGGCTTTTCTTCCCAGCA
>NW_026624978.1:17882-20666 GCF_030028575.1 Malurus melanocephalus | reverse complement strand
TAAACAAACTGTTCCTGCTGTCAGGGAGGGGAGCTCCTGGACAGATGGGTCAAGGATCCTGGCATGGCAACAGTGATGTCTGCTCAGGACTGACAACACTGCCATTTTCCATCACTTCTGAACACTTGTGACCATCCCAGCTTTGTGCAAACACAATATATCCCATGCAAACACAAAGCTTTGTGCAAACACAATATATCCCATGCAAACACAAAGCTTTGTGCAAACACAATATATCCCATGCCCAGAATCATCCCCAGTGCCAGTTCAAGTGGCCTTGTTTTGCTGAGCCAAGTCTCACCAGTGGTATCAACTGGACCTCTATCAAATTTCCATCCCCTTTCTGAGCTGCTGTGGAATATGACAGTATTAATAGTACACAGGATTTGCTGCCTGCTTGTCAGTGAATTGGAAAATGAGCAAAACCTTTATCCTGATACCTTTTTTGTAGAAGGCAAAGTGACAGGACTCAGTCATCACTGTMATGGGAATCAGAGAACTGTACCTTGGGGAGGAGGCCGTGGTTGTGACAGCTGTCCAAGCTGAGCTCCAGTGTGACATTTCATTGACACAGGCTGAACTTGTGGAGGCTGGAGGAAAAAAAAACAATCCAGTTAATCCAGAGTCCCCAAAGAGAAGCCCTGAGGTAATAGAGGAACTGTCGAGTCATGAAGTGTTCCTTAAATACACACTCACACACATGCAGCATCTGGCTGGTAAAATCTCACGGGACTGAAATGGAGAGGTGAGTAATAAAGAGCATGGAAGTTGTTTGCTCTCAGGGAATAACAACCAAGTTACAGTTTAGAATGTTTTTTAGGCAATCAGGAATTACCAAATGGATGTGGCCTGAGGGGCTCTCTCAGTCCCATCTCCCATTTTGGACAGTTGCCAGCCCCAGATGTTCCAAGGAAAGGGGGGATGGRCCATGGAATTGTCTATGGAGTAATCATCTCTGTACCCTAAGGGGTTTCTTGATTGCTAATAAGCAAGGGCAGGCTTAGCCCTGAAACATGAAGCTTTTTATCTGCTTCACAAAATCTTTGCAACAGTTCCAGATATTTTGTTTTGATATTGCATCCAGACCCTTTGAGTCTTGCTCAGCTTTCAGCCTCACTATSTTTCCATTTCTTATCTCCATTGCTTTATTCTGAGTTTTCAGACCAGTTCTCTCAACCTGCCCATGCTAGGCCATTCACTATTTTGCAAACCTTCACTGCCCTCTCTCTCATTCCCCTCCCTTCTAAAGCTGAGACTGAATCCCTCCAGTCCCTCCATGGGAATATTTCCAAACCCCTAMTTGTTTTCATCACCAGCTTCTCTTTCCCAGCTTTGTAATTCCGTCTGCAGATGCCAGAGATGGCTCTGCTTACATTTTTCCAGATGAAGCAATATCTGGGTTCTCTCTATACATTGCCAKTTCATTTCTCCTGCATCCCAATTTCCTGTTTTTCCCCTGTCAGCACAGCCATGGGCTGAGGATGGTTTTCATTAGTCTGTGTGCCACAAAGTGTTTCTCCAGGGAATGCCAGTGCCACTGGAAAGCTGTGACATTGTTTGTGCTCTGCTCTCTGCCCCAGCCTGGCTCACCCTTCCATCTCCCATATGGAGTTTCATTTCTCTTGTGGGGTTGAGCAMACACAGCTCTGTCAGATGCTCCTCACTGCCATCCCTGCTCCTGACTAATGCCAATAATTCAATGCCATCTGCTCTTTGTTCCCTCTCACTGTTTAGTCTTTTTGACAGATATTTTAACAAACAGGTTAAGCAACACAGAACTGCTCCACAAAGGGCTGGTCCAAAGTTAACAAAAGTMTGAGTAAGACTATTGCACAGAATTGTTTATGAAAACAGGGGAACTGGAGACAGATAGGCTGGTGCATGTTGAATTATTTACATGGACAATATCGTGATAAAAAGGTCTTCAAGGATCCTGAAAGGTCAGGAGAATGAGCTAAGTGATTTACCAGCKAATTGATTCTGGAAATGGGAGGAAATATTTTATAGTTGGAAACATTGGAATTCATTTCAACTGACTAACAAAAACGTGATGAAGGTGCCAGTCCACCTTTTGCACTGTTTATCTGRGACTTGCAAATGGGCAGGGAATTTTCAATTCATGGCTTCTAGCTCTGCATTGCTTGGGAACTAAACCTTGCCTTAGTGTTGGTGGAAATCTATAATCCTAATGCTGTGAGGMATCCTGATTAGACCACCAAAAACAGGGAATTACATCTGATATTCACCTCCACAGCCTTTCCCTACAGCCAACCAAGACATCCCAGAGACAGAGGCTGAGAGATGGAGGGACGAGGGACAGGGTCATTTATACAGAACTGCCCCTGGGAAATGTGGCAGTAAAATTGGATGCATTTGATACTCAAAATGGATGTACACGGGAAGAATTAAGGGGTCAGTTTAAAATCAAAAATGACAGGTTCTTATATGAGTTCAGCCTTAGTGAAGTCTCCTCTGCTGAAGGGGGCAAAGGACATCTCTGCAGAAGAAACTGCACAAGGAATGGAACAAGTCTGGGTGGACATTCCCACTTTCTGTTCTTGAAAGCAGAACAGGAAAAACTGGAATGAAACCTGTCCTGAGGGATGGTGTTAGACTGAAATGAAGTTGGGCATTTGAAGAACCTCTAAAATGCCCGTTTTTAATATGAATCAATGAATTTAGCAGTGTGTAGGTGCATGGCCATGCTATTGTGTGATGTCACATCGGTGTGGAAGGACAGCAAGGGACGGAGATGTGATGTGTTCCTCCTTCAAAGAGTCTGTG
>NW_026624978.1:15358-16897 GCF_030028575.1 Malurus melanocephalus | reverse complement strand
TCTCTGAGATGTGTGACACGGCAAGGAGAGGAAAGGAACAGCCTCAGGAGATGATTTGGTCACTTTGTCACCAGGACTGTGTTGACTCTTACCCAGGGCCGCAGTGGGGACGGGCTGGATCCAGCAGTGAGCACCAGCTGGGTCATTTTGGAAACAACCAGATCTGCAATGAGCTGTCTGTCCTCCTCCACGTGCTCCCCGATCAGGGGCATGGAGCTGTCCATCACCTGTCCCAGGAAAGCACAGTTAGTCAGGAGCTTTCTGCTGTTGTGTTTCACTCTCCTCTCACACGAACCTTTTTGTGTCTCCTCATCCTCACCGATATCTGCAGTCACCGCTCTCCTCATGCTGGAACATTCCCAGGTATGGGATTTACCTTGGGGTTTTTTTGGAAATAGCACGTGCTTCCCCCAACTCTCCATCCTCCTTCCCTTCACAAGCTGGAGCCCAGCCAGCATTTATGGAGGCTGCAGGCTTTCTAAATCAACCAAATAGGAATTTTCCCCTTCACGTGTCCTGAAACGATGCCTCTGATGGATGGGGTCTCTCTGGCATYGTCTCACAGTATTTGGGGGTGACATTGCAATTAAAAGGCCACAGGAAAAGAGAAACAAGTGCTAAAGCCTGGGGAGATGAGAGCAACGAGGACTGGAGGAAACCAGGAAACATTKGGATTAATGAGCAGAAAGCACTGCACCCTGAGAAGGGAAATAAACACCACAGATGTGTAATTAATGAATTGGATGTCACCAAACCAGCACCAAGGGCAGGAAAACAAACTGGCTCTCTGCTTGTGTTCTTRATAATTCTGTGGTACAATTGCTTCCCAAGCAAGTTTTGCAACTCTGCTGAGGAAAAGTGGGAATCAAAACTGTGGGGATGGGGGAAGGCAAACTGTCAGAGGGTCTTTGWGGTGAGAAATGGCCTCACAACAATAACAACGAAAGCACAGAGACCCYCAGCTGTACAGCAGCCCTGAACATGATTTTCAACAGTTCATCATAAATCAAGTGCTTTACAAACATCAGCTAAATCCCACAGGAAGAACTGTACTCTGATGAAGTTAAGATTCAACTGCAGTAAATAGAACAGTACCAAAATATCAGGGTTGGGAGAGTTTATTTWATTTYGCTTTTATTTTTAAAGCAAACACGAAAATCCCTGGAAATGCAGAGTTGAAGGTTGGATTGCTCAAGAAAGGCACTGAGTCACGCTCAGATAACAATCGGAGTGCACTCCACCCTGGCACGGCTGCAGAGTACAGTGCAGAGGGAAATGGAAAATTCTGCACCCTCTTTTTTTAGATTTAAATAGAGGAAATCAGAGAGGTGAGTTCACTGAGTTTGTGTTCTGTGCTTTTCTTGCAGAGTAATTTATTTAATTTCTTTGGGCTTTATTTAATTTCTGTGGGTGTCTTCTATGAACACTAGAAAAGCTACCTAGAGAGTTTTAAGAGAGTGGGTTGATGTTTATATCCATGGCCTGCTTGGCCCAGGGGGAAAAAGGAAAATTAAATGTCACTGGAAATGTTGGAAAATT
>NW_026624978.1:11850-13108 GCF_030028575.1 Malurus melanocephalus | reverse complement strand
CAGAATTTGCATTATTTTGAGGCGTTCTGATTGGGTGCTGACTATTTATGCTGAATATTCCCTCAAAGTGACAAAGYTCTTTAAAGCAGAGGGAAAAATAATTACCATCATTTACTGTTAAATTCACAATCTGTTTCAATATGAGCCATAAAAATAATACATAAGTGTGCTAATGCTTTGAAGGCAGAAATGTAACAGATTCTGCWGTTTGCCATGGGAAAAGAAAGGAAGGTGAAGTTCAAGTAAGAGCAAATACCATGTGTGCAGGATTACTCTTGTGTTGTTGATAAGTCATCTGTCTTAATCTGATTTTGTTTGCAGCAAWGCACTGTGATAAATCTCAGTTCATAAAACTGCCCATCATTACCTCTGTGAATCTTTCCTGAAGGRCTGCTTTGCACTGTGAAAATTAATTACTGCCTGCAATTGCATTGTGCAAATTCCTTGTTTGTCCAGCCCATTTAGGAATGCTTTCTTGTAAAATGTCACAGCACACTGTTCCTTCTTCCCAAGAAAATACAAGTGTCAAATAAACTGTCAAATACTGTCAAAGAGAAAAGCAAATCAAGGGATCTGTTTCAGACCAAGAAAAGTACCCCAGGAAGTTGGCTGGAGGCGATTAATTACTGGCAAGGAGCACACGGAGCTGTAGCTCTCAGAGCCACTGTCAGCCCAGCTCTGACACAGAATGTCACAGTCCACATTGCCCATAGGGACTGTGTGTTTTGTCTTGATGGCCTCTTATTGCAGTGAATGCTGTTTGGGCAAAAGACCTGAGAAAATGCACCTCTCTTTTTCTGTTTAATCAAGTGCTGCTGTTGCTTGTGCACTTTTTGCTACACTCTCACCATTTGTTTTCCTCTTCTAAATTAGATGCAGCTAGGATTTTTGTTTGGAAGTTCCCTTTGAAATGATTAAAGAAAGACATATTTATCCAGAGAGAAACTGAGGTTTTTAATGACCTGAACCATCTGCTGGAAAGCTGAGGTGGCCGAGCACTGTTGGGGTGAGCCAGAGCTCCAGGCAGGGTGTTTGCAGACAATTCCCAGGGTGTTTGCAGACAATTCCCAGGGTGTTTGCAGACAATCCCCAAAGAACACTGCTGTTGAGGCTGCCCACACTCTCACCTCGATGATGTAGTCCTTTCCATCTTTGCTGTGCACAGCTTTGACAGCGCAGATATCGAGACCTCCAAACATCTCTGCGCAGGCGTCTGCCCACAGTCTGTACCTGCAGAAACCACAGAGCAGAGCCTTGG
>NW_026624978.1:6947-11039 GCF_030028575.1 Malurus melanocephalus | reverse complement strand
TAAAAAAAAAAGGAATCTTTCCTGAAGTTTCCCTTCATTCCAGATTGATTCAATCCTGCTCTCCAAGCCACCTTAAAATGTTTCCTTCCCTCCTTGGTATTTCCACCAGATCTCCAGTGGTTGTCATTCAGCCAAGCTATAAATATTGAGCTCATTTAATCCCCAGTAGTGTTGGCCCCAGCGTTTGTATTGGCTTTGCCTGAAAGCCCTCCATTATGCAGACAGCCTTCTGCTGATAAGATGTCATGGAYATTGGGACTGGAATAGGATCAGAGTGTTGAATTTAGCGAGGAGTGGCCATCCCCTCTCTGATCTGTAACCCAGGGGCTCCTGCATTTTACAATTTCCTTYCAATGTTATCCCTTTGCAGTCTCCTGCCTGCTCCTGTCCCCTGGGTTGTTCCCAGTCAGGCAGTCCCATCACTGGAGCTCTTTTTGGGGCTGCAGCCCTTTTCCTGCCATCCCATGACAATGTGAGTTGGTGCCCCTTAGCCATCCTGCTGTCAGAGCAGGAGAGAGGTGACAAGAGGCATTTATGGGGATCACATCCCTCACTGTGCAAACCAGGARGGAATGGAGCAGCCTGGCTTTATTTCCTGTGCAGCTGGGCCGTGGTCCCAGCCATTTAAATAAAAATAATAATCTCAGAGCAGCAGATCTGTGAGCAGAACTATGACAAGGTGCAGAGAGGGGAGGGAAGGCCACAGTCCCATGAAAACACTGACATTTCGCAGATCCTACAGGGACTGAGCAAAGAGCTGTCCTGGCTAAAGAATGAATTTATGTCCTTGAAGCAGCAGAGTCCCCATAGCTTGACAATACCATGATCAGCTTGTGTGAACACAGTGTCTCTGGGAAGAACAGGCAAAATGATGACTTATATGACTACTGGTGCTCTTTTATCCCTAACAAGGAGACCAAGTGCTTCAGGTCACTCCTACTCATCAGAGCATTTGRGCTCATCCCTGCCTTGTTTTGTGCACTGACAGCTCCCAGATTTCACAGGGTTTGTTGCATTTATGGCTGAATAAGGTTGGAGTGATTGATTGTGGYACTACAAAACAAACCTTCAAAATGCAGCATTGCAGACTGGCAGGAATCTGGGGTTAATCCTCCCACACTGCAGTAAGGTGATTTCTACATAAGGTGATTTCTCCCCCTCATCTYTCTGGGTTCAGCTGTGTTATAAACAGCCAGGGTGTACCCTCATTTCTATTCCCTCAGTACTATCAGGGCCGTGCAGAGTCACCTTCAGCATCTGAATTGGAGCTTGGCTTCCCCATTCAACAGAACTAAAGGTGCAAAAGGGACCTTAGATAATTGCCTGCAAAATTCTCATGTTCCAAAGAGGAGACATTTCTTTAATCTGGTCTGAAAGAGGACAGAGATTTTCCATTTCTTCCAGAGAATTGATTTCTGTGCTATGCTATCCTTACTGTAAGAAGATATAGGAAATGTTTGAAGGAACCTTTTCTGCTATAACTTATTTCTTACAGTATTACACTCGTAATGTTAGTAGTGAGAAATGCCTACTAACTGGCTGATATATTTATAGATCTTATGCTCTTTCAGKTTTTTCATCTTTARGATGGTGTTCTTTATGGGTATCTTMTGTCTTCTTCCAGATCTGTAATGAAGGATATGAACCTCTGCACTGCAGGAATGGATTCATTACACTTTAGTCTACATTTCTAGTGGAAAAATATCAATGGCCTGCTAACTGAATAAGGAGGAAAATACATAGAACTACATTGTTCCATTTTTTTCTTATCAGTTACTTAGGTTTTGAATGTTCCTTTTATTGTCCTTTGGACTTTCTCTAGCTCCTTGCTATTCCTCTTCAAATGCAGTGCCCAAACCTGGACAGAGTCAGAAGGAATCATGCTCCTGACAAATTGAAGGTATAATCTGAAAAAAAAAAAAAACTCACGAGTGTATAAATGCCTACATGTAATAAATGGATTCTATAAGCGTATGAATAATCTACTTAGATGGGATGGACAAAAGTGACARGAACAAGAATTAATTCTGCAGAACTGTTCAACAGTGAGAAGACCTTAGCTAAGTCAGTGACCACTTTTGTGAGACTGAAGAAAAAAACTGCTTTCAGCACTTCAACTGACAGTTTTTTCCTCTGTTAAGCAGAAGAAAAACACTTTTYTGTGTTTCCCTCTCATTAGTAATTCACTTAGAATAACTTCATGTTGCTTTGTGTTTTGACCGTTCTGATTTTATCCCTACATGTTTGTCCTGGTGTGCAGACCTTGTTTCCTGTGTTRCATCCACTAAAGATCTCATGATTTAGCAATGTTGGTTTGTAGCTGTACTTTCAGTCTGTTCTTCAAAACAGGACAGTTTGCTTTTGTGTCCTTAGTGTTTTTTTTTAAGAAAACACTTGGTCTTTAAAACTCTTTATCCCAGGAGACCTCACTTAGCAGTTGTCTGGAAATCTGGAAATACAATTGCTCCCTTCTTACCCAAGAACAGCTCCCAGAGTCCTGGAGCACTCCTCCTTACCTCTCTGTCATTGCAATCTGCTCCAACATCGCAGAACCCGTGTTTGCCTTCCAGTTCCCAGAGATGGACGTCCTCCTAGGAAAACAAACCAGAAACGTACCCTGAGCATGAAAATAGACTGCTGCCCATCCTCCTGCATACTGTATCCTCATTCTTGACTTGTACAGGAGGGGATGAGGTGAGCTTCTTCTTTCCAAATCCTTCCTGAACAACGCTCCATACAGGAAATGTTGTTTAGACTGAAGAACTGACTGAGGATTTAGACAGAGAAACCTCCAAGGAATCTTGAGCACACATCAGGCTCTGTGAGTGCTTTCTTTCTTTATAGCTCAGACCTAAGGGAGCTGAAATGTGTGTAAAAGATCTCTGGGATAATCACCCTTGTGTTCTGCAATGGGCAGCATCTTCCATCCACAGAAGCTCTGCAGGCCAATATTTGCTGAGCAACTTCACAAAATGTCAGCTCTGACATTCTGGGTCTGCTTAAATTTGATTTCAATTGTACTTCTGGGTCCACTTCAGTTTGATTTCAGTGGTACTGACATCATAGAATATATTATCATACTTTGATAATATCATCATCATAGTCTTTTCTGACTGATTTTTCACTGACCTGTCAGTGGCTCACTGTGTTTGGACTGAAAGAATTTCTTGTTTCAAAATCTTTCCAGTTCCATTAGCTACAACTGATAGTTAATTTCCAAAAAAGGTAAAAATTCTTTTGCTGGAAAATTCTGGGTTTCACCATTACCTGTCAGGGTGAAAATTTTCTTTTTCTTGACCSTAGGCCCCAGGGTCAAAGCTGTGCCAAATTCCAGATAACCCTTGCACAGAGCACAAGCTGGGACAGGTCCAAAAGCTGACAGGAACATCCAGGAGCCTCTCCATGCTGGAGATTCAGGTAATGATTTATGAGGGAGTGGGAGCTGTGATCCAACCCTTCACTGTGAGGTTTGGGAGCCCTTGCTGMCAGTTCTCTCACGTTTTCAGCATAAAATGTAAAAGACACTGAACTTGCATAACTTTGTTGAGCTGTGGTAATATTGAGGWCCTGCTGGATTATAAACTTGGGTCATTATAGCTGACTACCTAAGGTTCCCCTTTGCTCTTGTGAGAGATACCCTGGAGTGCTTTTTCCARTTTTACCCTGAACAGGTATGTAGAGTTGCTGTGAAATTTGTATTTTTAACCGTGTTTAAAGTAAGTGTAAGTGAAAAACAGATCTGACATGGGTGTTTAGGAAATGCACCTGGTGTAGCAAATGTAAACAACTGTGTTCTCATTGATAAAATAAACCACAGCTTGACAGCTTTACAAGGAAATTTGACATGGGAAATGTCCCAGAATGAGAATTCTGCTTAAGCCATTGGGCTGCTTTGTTGGACTTGTTTATGCCTGTCCATCTCTAGCCAACATCGAGCATAAGATTTAAAATACATCTCTGTTGTATTCCTAACTTTCCTGTTAGGGAACTTTGCTCTTTTCAAACTGAAGAGTATTATTTGCAGCCCATTGGAGCAGACACCAAACCCCACACCACAGCCTCTGTCAGATCATCTGAGTAGTTCACGTGTCA
>NW_026624978.1:3062-6230 GCF_030028575.1 Malurus melanocephalus | reverse complement strand
CAGACTGAATCCTTGGGCCAGGGTGGAAGGAAGTTCATTGGACATTGGGGCAGGGAGGAATGCATGATTCACCCTGCAGCATCCTCCCTCTGCCAGATGCTTGCTGCAAAGTAAACACACTCTGGAGAATTTCAGTGCAGCCCTTTCTSAGAAAACAAGGGGCTTTTACAGTCTATATGTGTGGGTGAAGGTATAAAATGACTGGCTGGATTCCATGGCTCCCAGATCAAAGCAATCACGGCGTATGACGATGCTGGAACTGCCTCTAAGGCTGAGATTTGCTAAAATGACTCATAGTTTTGAGTTTCCTATTAGGGACACCAGTGAGAACACTGATATTTTGGGTGCTTACCTCTGTCCTTGGACATAGTATTTTTTTTTATTTTATTATTTACATTTACACTTTATTTTATTATTTACATTTACATATTATTTACACCATAAAATAACGGATTTTGTCTGATGTTGGGGTGGAAGGAACAGTCCCTGCTGGGATTGATTACACCATAAATGGCCCTCTCCATCTAAATCAGCCTTCTGTGTCAGCAAGCCACTGGGTGAACCTTCTCGTTTGCTTTCTTTGCTAATGAGCTTCATTTCTCATTAAGGTGTTCTCTGTTCATGGCCATTTTCATATGAAAACATTTTTGCTTTAGCAAACAATTGTTTGTGCAGCTATACTCCCRAGTGGGATTAAGTCTTAGTGTGGCTGCTTTCTTTGCTCAATCATCTGTTATTATTTCTGATCCCTGCTCTGGATGAGCACATGGTGAGTGTAATAATAAGTGAGGAGAGAATATGGTCAGGCTGTGGGGAGCAGGCTCTGGAGCCAAGGCTGGCTGTGTTGGCAGGAACAGGGAATTTTAATTGATATTTTAAACCTTTCCTTTGGCCAATTTCAGACCCTCTGAGATGTTAATGTAATATTAGRCAACTGTGTTATTGTTGACCTGATTAAATTGAAAATAAATTTCCTCTCATTGAGATCACATGAAGCAGGCAAGTGTCCCACACGTCCTTCCTTCCCGTGAAGAATGTGAATCAGTCATTATGTGGTTTTCTTAAACATCTCTGTGCTAGGAATCCACCTGGGAATTTCAGGCAGTTACAGCTGAAAAATACTTGATTGTGTACATTTTATTATCTCGTTTAACTATGTTTCAGCAGAACTATGGCCTGGAGGTTTGTAAACCTCCAAAAGTCACAGTGTTAAGTAACATTTGCAGTTTATCTGAAGAATGTGCTGCTGGAGCTGACTGCTTGTCCAGGATTCTGTGGTTGGATAAGGAGCTCCTGGAGAAGCTGTGTGGCTTTTTTCACTGGTTTRTAGTAAGGAGAAAGAGGTGTCTCACTGACTGGTGGTTACCTCTCTAACAGAGTGTGGTGATGCTGAATSAATGTTTTTTATTTGTTCTCCCAGGTGGAAAGGGGGTGGGTTCAGTTCCCACTAAAGGGAGCTGTAGGATTTTTCTGGGAAAGAGAAGAACAGGATGGAGAGGCGATGGCACAGCACAGTCACTACAGTGGGAATTAACTGAATCTCAGGGACAGACAGACAGACAGACAGACAGGGATTTACATTCCAGAAACAATCACCTGACAGTGACTAATGGAGGAGATGACTGGGGAATGAGGGCTCAGAGGTGGGAGAACAGCAGGGTTATTCTTCAAGGAAATGAAGGCAGCTCCCTATTCCTGCCCAGACTCAATCACACCCACAGCTCCTCCCCGTCTCGCTCTGCCACAGCCATGCACTCACATGTAAGCCTTGTAGTTGTTGCCAATTTTCTGGATTCGGATGTCATACTTGGAGTCGATGAAGGGCTCGCTGGTGGCGTAGGTTTTTGCCATGGCTACGATGCTGGCCATGTCCCTGAAGTCATGCTGGTTCTCAACTTTGACCTTGATCATCCAAATCCAGGGAAAAAGAGACAAAAGCAAAAAGAACATGAATGCTTTGTGAGCAGGAGTCATCTGTGCACCTGAGCAGCACAATTTCAGTTAAACCCCACACAGACACCGTGAGGACAGACAGGGATTCTGTCATTTACAGAGATTTGCTCCCCAGAGCAAACCAACCCAGAGCAAATCAGCCCCATTCCCTTCCTGGTGCACCTGATGCAGACACACCTTTGCCCAAATGGCTCTTGTTAATGCCCTTTGCTTTTATGATGCTGCAGAAAAATATTTAATCTCTTAAGAGGCATTTCATTCAAACTTTGGAACTGCTATTTCCCATGTTGGGATGGATGAAAACAGAGCATTTTGGGTGGTCAGGAAGCACAAACCAATGCTGGGAAATCAACCTGAGCTCTGGTTGTCTGCCACCTCTTAGGATTCATTTTCCTGGCATTTCCCATTGCCCCCCTCCAGGCTTTCTCTGAGGAGTGGTGCAGGTCTTTGGCTGGACAAAAGCTCTGAAGGAAAAGGGTTTCTCTTGGGGAGATTTGTGTGTGTGRAGCAGTGGATATGTGAGTAGGACAGCTGGCTGGGTGTCTGACTTGAGTCATTTGGAAACGAGAGAATTGGCCTATGAGTGACAGTGCTGAGAAAATGGCTTTTCACAGATCTGTATTCAGTTATGGGGAATGCTCTGTATCTTATAAAATAACAGTGGAACGAGGAAGGACCAAACCAGCAGAARTTTTAATGATACAATCAAACTCTGCAAAAGCTCATTGATTTGGGAAAACAAAATTGAACCAGCAGGTAACAAGAACATAGTGGACAACTTCACCTCACTCACACYTTTGACTGTGGCCCTTAATGTATTGGCAAATTCTTGTGAGGTGCATCAGAGAAACCTGTACAAGCCTTGTTCCTTAGGGCTGGACATGTGCAGGAAGGGTGGATTAATTTGTGGAAAAAAGATCAAGACTGTATGAAAAGGATGAGCAAGTGAGTGACTTTCTTGACGTTATTGCCAACCTATTTGTATTTTGGAAATGCTTTGAGACCACAGCTGGGGATTGCAAACCTTGTTTTGCCAGGGCTGGTGGCAATCCATGGGCTGTTCCCCAGCAGAGTTTCCCAGTTTGATCACTGTGTTAAAGGAGGGTGATGGCAGACTCTGCGGAGCCAGCCCAAGGAAAACCCTGCAATGGTATTTGGTGTTTCTTCACCAAGAACAAACACGTGGCATTACATATCTGCCTTCAGCTGGGGAGG
>NW_026624978.1:0-1546 GCF_030028575.1 Malurus melanocephalus | reverse complement strand
AGGCTGTGTTGGAGATGCTATTTCTGTTTGATAAGAGCTGTCCTGGGCTCAGTGATGTCCAGCCCGAGTCCTAGCCAGATGAGATGATGCAGGAGGGACTGCAAGGGCAGGCAGCACTGACACCGTGTTACAACATCATCTCCCTCCCCAAAGGGTCCAGGAGAAAACACAAAAGCCATTATTATATAATGACCTACTTGGAACAAGGGCATTTGTGGGATTGGAAACAAAGTGCAGTGCTTTGGGCCACAGATATCTTTGAGCCCAAACTGAAATGTTTGCACTCCCAGCCCAGGAACATSTGTCCCAGAGCAGAGGAGGGGATGCTGTGTCCCCCTCCTGATTGCAATTAGACCATTGTTATTGCTAGGAAGGAGCTCATCTTGGTAAATGCGATTTTTTTCCTCAAAAATGCAGCATGCTATGGAAAGGAAGGGTCCATTTCTTCCTCMTCTCCACCACCCCTTCCCCATGGGGAGAGAATGAAAGCAATTGAAAGTGTTCTTCCTAACGGGCCTGAGGACTTTTGGCTGGGTTTATRAGGAAGGGGGACTCACCAGGGACACAGAGGAAGAAATGAAAAATAAAGGAGATGATGAGTCCCACAGTGCTGCACCACTGCACAGAGCTCCAGAAACAGCTCTGGCATCTCCCTGTGCCAGAGCACTTCCCATGGACCTTTCAGAGAAAGSAACTCACAGAGGTCCCCTTTTAGGAGATCACAGCCTTCTTTCCCACCAGGCATCAAAATAATCACCACACCAAAGCTGAAATCTGAGCCACCATTTGTTAATTGTTAGAGCCAGCCAAATTTGACAAAATAACAGCCGTGTTCTGGGTTAATGCTGGTTTATCCCGGAGTACAGTTATTTCTTCATAAACAGGAAGCACTCAAGTTACAGTCAAATTAGATTTATTTYCCTGCCTTATCTATTGAGTCGACCATTTTATTAGCTTTCTACTTTTGAATTTTGTATAATTCATTTCCTCCTGCCTCGTAACCCTTTTAGATGTCAATAAAATATCCATTCTCCCAACAGAAGCAAAAATCCCAGCCATTAGCAAAGTCAGAGTGAATGCAGTGTGACACCAGAGGGCATTATTAAAGAAGGGGCTGTGAAAAACCATCCCAGAGCAAAGTTACCAATTTACCTAACAAGAGACAAATCTGCCTTCTGAAATGGCAGGTTGGGCAATACATGAAACCAATTWAAAAAGCTGGAAGGAAACCAACAGGAAGCCATTTCTCCCTCTCTCTTTCATTTTGCAGCCTTCTCAGGATGAATGCTATATCCCATTAAGTGCAAAGAGGAGTGCAAACAGTGAGCACAAACACAGCACTGCCCTGGCAGCTGTTTGTTTAGCTGTGCTGCCTGTTTGAGCAGCATACACTCATTCTGGAGCCATCAGCTGCTGTTTGCTGGAGCATTTTAGTGACCTGGTCAGAGGGGTTTGGGCCAGCGTGTTGACAAATGCCTTTTGTGAGTAAGAAAGCTCCTGGGACAGTTCCCGTTCCCTTCTGGCTCTGTCCCTCACCCAGGGGATG
>NW_026624977.1:23855-25023 GCF_030028575.1 Malurus melanocephalus | reverse complement strand
GTGTCCGTGTCTGTGTCCGTGTCTGTTTCCGTGTCTTTGTGACATTTCCCGTGTCTGTGTGACATGTCCTGTGTCTGTGTCTGTGTGACATGTCCCGTGTCTGTGTCCGTGTCTGTGTCCAATGTCCTGTGTCAGTGTCCATGTCTGTGTCCGTGTCTGTGTCCGTGTCTTTGTGACATGTCCCGTGTCTGTGTGACATGTCCTGTGTCTGTGTCTGTGTGACATGTCCGTGTCCCGTGTCCCATGTCTGTGTCCATGTTTGTGTTTGTGTCCGTGTCTGTGTCTGTGTCCGTGTCCATGTCTGTGTGACATGTCCCAATACCATGTCCCGTGTCCGTGTCCATGTCTGTGTGACATGTCCCAATACCATGTCCCGTGTCCGTGTCCATGTCCGTGTCCCGTGTCCGTGTCTGTGTCCGTGTCTGTGTCCGTGTCTGTGTGACATGTCCCATGTTGTGTCCCATGTCCCGTGTCCGTGTCTGTGTTCGTGTCTGTGTCTGTGTCCCATGTCCCATGCCCATGTCCTGTGTCAGTGTCCGTGTCTGTGTCCATGACCCGTGTTTGTGTCCCATGTCCCGTGTCTGTGTCCATGTCTGTGTCCCATGTCCCATGTCCCATGTCCCATGTCCCGTGTCCATGTCCTGTGTCCCGTGTCCGTGTCCACGTCCATGTCATGTGTCTGTGTCCCATGTCCATGTCTGTGTCCCGTGCCCATGTCTGTGTCCGTGTCCATATCTGTGTCCCATGTCCATGTCTTCTGTCCATGTCCATGTCCCCTGTCCCCTGTCCATGTCTGTATCCCATGTCAATATCCCGTGTCCATGTCTCATGTCCATATTCTGTGTCCATATCCCGTGTTCCGTGTCCCATACCCCATGTCCCATATCCCCTGTCCATGTCCATATCCCCTATCCTGTGTCCCATACCACAAATCCCATGTCCATATCCCACACCCCATGTCCCCTATCCCCTGTCCATGTCCATATCCCATGTCCCATATCCCATACCCCATGTCCCATATCCCCTGTCCATGTCCATATCCCTTGTCCATGTCCCACACCCCATGTCCCATATCCCCTGTCCACGTCCCATATCCCCTGTCCCATATCCCATACCCCATGTCCCCTATCCCCTGTCCATGTCCATATCCCATGTCCCATATCCCATA
>NW_026624977.1:20733-21779 GCF_030028575.1 Malurus melanocephalus | reverse complement strand
TCCGCGATTGCTCGGAGCAGCGGAGGCGGCTGGCGGCCGAGTGGGCGGAGCTCCGCCAGCGGGAGCGGCTGAGCCGGGAGCGCGCACGGAGCACCGAGAGCGCGCTCAGGAGCCTGGCCAAGGTCACCAGGGGACACCCCGACAGCGGGAACGGGACTGGGATGGACTGGGAATGGGAACTGGGATGGACTGGGAATGGCTGGGAATGGGATTGGGAATGGGACTGGGAATGGCTGGGAATGGGAACTGGGATTGACTGGGAATGGGATTGGCACTGGGGTTGACTGGGAATGGGAATGGGAATGGCTGGGAATGGGAACTGGGACTGACTGGGAAAGGGATTGGGACTGGGACTGACTGGGAATGGGAACTGGGATGGACAGGGAAAGGGATTGGGACTGACTGGGAAAGGGACTGGGACTGACTGGGAATGGGACTGGGAATGGGATTGGGATTGACTGGGAATGGGAACTGGGAATGGCTGGGAATGGGATTGGGATTGGCACTGGGATTGACTGGGAATGGGAATGACTGGGAATGGGAACTGGGAATGGCTGGGAATGGGACTGGGGCTGGGACTGACTGGGAATGGGAATGGGATTGGAGTGGGAATGGGATTGGGACTGACTGGGAATGGGAACTGGGAATGGCTGGGAATGGGAACTGGGAATGGCTGGGAATGGGAATGGGACTGACTGGGAATGGGATTGGGACTGACTGGGAATGGGATTGGGAATGGCTGGGAATGGGATTGGGAATGGCTGGGAATGGGATTGGGACTGACTGGGAAAGGGATTGGGACTGGGACTGACTGGGAATGGGAACTGGGATTGACTGGGAATGGGAACTGGGAATGACTGGGAATGGGAATGGGACTGACTGGGAATGGGATTGGAACTGGGACTGGGAATGGGAACTGAGAATGACTGGGAATGGGAATGGGACTGACTGGGAATGGGATTGGGACCAGCTGGAAATGGGATTGGGAATGGGACTGACTGGGAATGGGATTGTGACTGACTGGAAATGGGAACTGGGGTGGGAAT
>NW_026624977.1:15911-18008 GCF_030028575.1 Malurus melanocephalus | reverse complement strand
CCGTCCCCGTCCCGCAGCGCTCAGCTCAGTAGTTCCGTGCGGGAGCTGCGGGAGACGTGGCTGCAGCAGACAAAGCACCCTGCCCTCCTTCCCGCCCCCAAAAACATTCCGGAACCCCAAAAAACGCTCCTGGGGTCACCAGAGCCCCAAAAAATGCTTTGGAGCCCCAAAAAATGCTCCCGGTGGCACCAGACCTTAAAAACGCTCCCAGTGCCCCAAAAAACACTTCTGTTGCTACAGAGCCCCAGAAACCGCTCCTGGTGGCACTGGAGCCCCCAAAAAACGCTCTGGAGCCCCAAAAAACGCTCCCAGTGCTGGAGCTCCAAAAAACACTCCCAGTGGCACTGAGCCCCAAAAAACACTCCCGGGGCCACTGGAGCCCCCAAAAAACGCTCTGGAGCCCCCAAAAACACTCCTGGTGCCACTGGAGCCCCAAAAAACACTCCAGAGCCCAAAAAACACCTCCAGTGGCACTGGAGCCCCAAAAAATGCTCCGGAGCCCCAAAAAATGATCCCGGTGCTACTGGAGCCCAAAAAAATGCTCCAGAGCCCAAAAAACCACTTTCCTGGTGGCCCCGGAGCCCCCAGAAAAGACTCTGGAGCCCCAAAAAACACTCCCAGTGCCACCAGAGCCCCCAAAAATGCTCCGGAGCCCCAAAAAATGCTCCTGGGGCCACTGGAGCCCCCAAAAAACCCTTTTCCAGTGGCACCGGAGCCATTTCTGATGGTGCCAGAGCTTTTTCCAACAATGTCAGAGCCGTTTCTAATTTCACTGGATTCTTTTCCGACAACGCCGGAGTTTTTTCCGGTGGCACCGGAGCTTTTTCCGATCATGCCGGAGCCTTTCCCGGTGCCTGAACCATTTCCAGCGGCACTGAAGCCGTTTCTGATGGCTCCAGAGCCTTTTCTGTGGCATCAGAGCTTTTTCCAATGGCACTTGAGCCATTTCAAATGGCTTTTCCAACCCTTTTCCGACATTGCTGGAACCTTTTCCAACACTGGATATTTTTCCAGTGCCGAACCTTTTTCCGCGGCCCCCGGAGCGGTTTCCGATGGTTTTTCCAACCCTTTTCCGACACTGCCGGAGCCTTTTATGGTGCCGGATCCTTTTCCAGTGCCAGAGCTTTTTCCAACAGCACCAGAGCCATTTCCAATGGTTTTTCCAACCCCTTTCCAGCGCTGCTGATCCTTTTCCAGTGCCAGAGCTTTTTCCAACAGCACCAGAGCCATTTCCAATGGCTTTTCCAACCTTTTTCCAGCACTACCAGATCCTTTTCCACTGCTGGAACTTTTTCCAACAGCTCCAGAAGGGTTTTGATGGTTTTTCCAACCCTTTTCCAACACCAGAACTGTTTCCAACGCTGCCAGATCCTTTTCCAGTGCCGGAGCCTTTTCCAGTGCCGGAGCTTTTTCCAACGGCACCAGAGCAGTTTCCAATGGTTTTTCCAACCCTTTTCCGGTGCCAAATCCTTTTTCGGTCCTGAACCTTTTTCCCAGCACCGGAGCAGTTTCCAACCATTTTTCCAACCCTTTTCCAACGCTGCCAGATCCTTTTCCAGTGCTGGAGCTTTTTCCAACAGCACCGGAGCAGTTTCCAACAGTTTTTCCAACCCTTTTCCGACACTGCCGGAGCCTTTTCCTGTGCTGGATCCTTTTCCAGTGCCAGAGCTTTTTCCAACAGCACCAGAGCCATTTCCAATGGTTTTTCCAACCCTTTTCCGGTGCCGGATCATTTCCCGGTGCTGAACCTTTTTCCGCAGCCCCTGGAGCAGTTTCGATGGTTTTTCCAACCCTTTTCCAGCACTGCTGGATCCTTTTCTGGTGCTGGATCCTTTTCCAGTCCCAGATCTTTTTCTGGTGCTGAACCATTTTCTCCAGCCACTGGAGCCGTTTCCACAGTTTTTCCAACCCTTTTCCAGCACTGCCAGATCCTTTTCCGACACCGGATCCTTTTCTGGTGCCGAACCTTTTTCCCGGCACCGGAGCAGTTTCCAACCATTTTTCCAACCCTTTTCCAGTGCCAGATCTTTTTCCAGTGCCAGAGCTTTTTCCACAGCCATCAGAGCCATTTCCAATGGTTTTTCCAACCCTTTTCCA
>NW_026624977.1:10790-12226 GCF_030028575.1 Malurus melanocephalus | reverse complement strand
CTGGATCCTTTTCCGACACCGGATCCTTTTCCGGTGCCAAACCTTTTCCCGGCACTGGAGCAGTTTCCAACCATTTTTCCAACCCTTTTCCAATACTGCCAGAGCCTTTTCCAGTGCCGGATCCTTTTCCGGCGATGTTGCTTTTTCCAGTGGAACCAGAACCATTTCCGATGGCTCCGGAGCATTTTCCATGGCACTGGACCTTTTTCCGATGGCACCGGAGCCATTTCCAATGGTTTTTCCAACCCTTTTATGGTGCCGGATCCTTTTCTGGTGCCGGAGCTTTTTCTGCAGCCACTGGAGCCATTTCCAATAGATTTTCCAACCCTTTTCCAGTGCCAGATCCTTTTCCAGTGCTGGAGCTTTTTCCAACAGCACCGGAGCAGTTTCCAATGGCTTTTCCAACCTTTTTCCAACACTGCTGGATCCTTTTCTGGTGCTGGATCTTTTCTGGGTGCCAAACCTTTTTCCAACGGCACCGGAGCAGTTTCCAACCATTTTTCCAACCCTTTTCCGACACTGCCAGAGCCCTTTTCGGTGCCGGAGCCTTTTCCGACACCAGAACTGTTTCTGACACTGCCGGATCCTTTTCCAGTGCCGGAGCTTTTTCCAACGGCACCGGAGCAGTTTCCAATGGTTTTTCCAACCCTTTTCCGGTGCCAAATCCTTTTTTGGTGCTGAACCTTTTTCTGCAGCCACTGGAGCGGTTTCTGACGGTTTTTCCAATCCTTTTCCAACACTGGCGGATCCTATTCCAGTGCCGGATCCTTTTTCGGTGCCGAACCTTTTCCCACAGCCTCTGGAGCGGTTTCCAATGGCTTTTCCAACCCTTTTCCAACACTGCTGGATCCTTTTCCGACACCGGATCCTTTTTCGGTGCTGAACCTTTTTCCGCAGCCCCTGGAGCAGTTTCCGATGGTTTTTCCAACCCTTTTCCAACACTGCTGGATCCTTTTCCGACACCAGATCCTTTTCCGGTGCCAAACCTTTTCCCAGCACTGGAGCAATTTCCAACCATTTTTCCAAGCCTTTTCCAACGCTGCCGGATCCTTTTCCAGTGCCAGATCCTTTTCCAGTGACGGTGCCTTTTTCCGTGCCAGAGCTTTTTCCAACGGCTCCAGAGCAGTTTTGACAGTTTTTCCAACCCTTTTCCAACACCAGAACTGTTTCCGACACTGCCGGATCCTTTTCCAGTGCTGGAGCTTTTTCCAACAGCACCAGAGCAGTTTCCAATGGTTTTTCCAACCCTTTTCCAGTACCGGATCCTTTTTCGGTGCCGAACCTTTTTCCGCAGCCCCTGGAGCAGTTTCCGATGGTTTTTCCAACCCTTTTCCAACACTGCTGGATCCTTTTCCGACACCGGATCCTTTTCCGGTGCCAAACCTTTTCCCGGCACTGGAGCAGTTTCCAACCATTTTTCCAACCCTTTTCCAATA
>NW_026624977.1:8073-10001 GCF_030028575.1 Malurus melanocephalus | reverse complement strand
CACAGCCATCAGAGCCATTTCCAATGGTTTTTCCAACCCTTTTCCAGCACTGCCGGATCCTTTTCCGACGCCGGATCCTTTTTCGGTGCTGAACCTTTTTCCGCAGCCCCTGGAGCAGTTTCCGATGGTTTTTCCAACCCTTTCCATCACTTCTGGATCCTTTTCCAACACTGGATCCTTTTCCGGTGCCGAACCTTTTCCCGGCACTGGAGCAGTTTCCAACCATTTTTCCAACCCTTTTCCAATACTGCTGGAGCCTTTTTCGGTGCCGGATCCTTTTCCGGCGATGGTGCTTTTTCCAGTGGAACCAGAACCATTTCCGATGGCTCCAGAGCATTTTCCGTGGCACTGGACCTTTTTCCGATGGCACCGGAGCCATTTCCAATGGTTTTCCCAACCCTTTTCCAGTGCCAGATCCTTTTTTGGTGCCGAACCTTTTTCTGCAGCCACCGGAGCAGTTTCCAATCATTTTTCCAACCCTTTTCCAGCACTGCCAGAGCCTTTTCCAACACCAGAACAGTTTCAGACACTGCCGGATCCTTTTCCAGTGCTGGAGCTTTTTCCAACACCGGAGCAGTTTCCAATGGCTTTTCCAACCCTTTTCTGACACTGCTGGATCCTTTTCCAGTGCCAGAGCCTTTTCCAACGGCACCAGAACCATTTCCAATGGTTTTTCCAACCCTTTTCCAACCCTTTTCCGACACTGCCGGAGCTTTTTTCGGTGCTGGATCCTTTTCCAGTGCTGGAGCTTTTTCCAACGGCTCCAGAGCCATTTCCAGTCATTTTTCCAACCCTTTTCCAGCACTGCCGGATCCTTTTCCAGTGCCGGAGCTTTTTCCAACAGCACCAGAGCAGTTTCCATTGGCTTTTCCAACCCTTTTTTGGTTCTGGATCCTTTCCTGGTGCAGAACCTTTTTCCAACACCGGAGCAGTTTCCGATGGTTTTTCCAACCCTTTTCCATCACCTCTGGATCCTTTCCCTGTGCCAAACCTTCTTCCAACATCAGAGCAGTTTCCAATGGTTTTTCCAACCCTTTTCCTGTGCTGGATCCTTTCCCAGAGCCGAACCTTTTTCCACAGCCACCGGAGCAGTTTCCGATGTTTTTTCCAACCCTTTTCCATCACCATCGGATCCTTTCCCGGTGCCAGATCCTTTCCCAGTGCAGAACCGTTTCCCGGTACCAGAGCCTCTCTTGTGACGCCGCCTCTCGTTCTCTCTCCTCTCGGGCAGGACCGGCGGGGTCTGGAGCGGCAGCGGCTGCGGGACGAGCTGGGGACAGCGGGGACAACGGCGGGGACAACGGCGGGGACACTGCTGGGGACAGCTCTGGGTACGGCGGGGACAGCTCTGGGTATGACAGGGACATTGCTGGGGACAGCGGGGACAACGGCGGGGACAACGGCGGGGACACTGCTGGGCACCGCAGGGACTCTGCTGGGGACGGCTCCGGGTACGGTGGGGACACTGTGGGGACAGTGGGGACACTGTTGGGGGCAGTGGGGACAGCTCCAGGTACGGCGGGGACAACTCCGGGGATGACGGGGACACTGCTGGACACAGCGGGGACACTGCTGGGGATGGCTCTGGGGATGGCGGGGACACTGTTGGGGACAGCGGGGACAGCTCTGGGGATGGCGGGGACACTGCTGGGGACAGCTCCAGGCACCACAGGGACACTGCTGGGGACAGCTCTGGGGACAGTGGGGACAACTCCGGGCACAGCGGGGATGGCTCCGGGCACAGTGGGGACACTGCTGGGGACAGCTCTGGGGACAGCGAGGACAGCTCTGGGTATGGTGGGGACACTGCTGGGGACAGCGGGGACAATGGCGGGGACACTGCTGGGGGTGGCTCCGGGCACCGCAGGGATGGCTCCGGGCACGGTGGGGACACTGCTGGGGACAGCTCTGGGGACAGTGGGGACACC
>NW_026624977.1:2804-5471 GCF_030028575.1 Malurus melanocephalus | reverse complement strand
GGGTCATTCGGGGTCCCCTGTCCCTTTTAGGATCACGATTTTCTGGATGAGGAGCGTTTGTTCCTGGAGTCGCTCCGGAAAGGGCCCTGAGCCCTCCCGGGACGGAAAAAATAAAATTTTTGGTATTTTTATAAAAACAAAAAAAAACGAATCTGTGCTGAGGAATTCTGGGTGAGATTCCCGAAAAGGGGGGGAGTGACCGGTCACTCCCTCCGGACAGCTCGGGGACATCTGGGGGCACTTTGGGGACACCTTGGGGACACCTCCAGACACACGGTGACACCTCGGGGACACCTCAGGGACATCTTGGGGACACTCGGGGACACCTTGGGGTCAGTCAGAGACACTTTGGGGACATCCAGGGACACCTCCAGACACCTCGGGGACACCTTGGGGACATCTCAGGGACACTCAGGGACATTGGGGACACCTTGGGGACACTGTGGGGACATCTGGGGACACCTCCAGACACACGGTGACACCTCGGGGACATCTTGGGACACCTGGGGACAGCTGGGGACACTATGGGACACTTTGGGGACATTTGGGACACTTTGGGGACATCTCGGGGACACCCTGGGGACATCTGGGGACACCTCGGGGACATCTCAGGGACAGCCAGGGACACCCGGGGACACCTCCGGACACATGGTGACACGTTGGGGACACCCAGGGACACCTCAGGGACAGCTGGGGACACCTTGGGGATATCTGGGGACACTTTGGGACAACTGGAGACACGTCGGGGACACTTTGGGGACACCTTGGGACACTACAGGACACCTCAGGGACAGCTTGGGGACATCTGGAGACACCTGGGGACACTCTGGGGACACGTTGGGGACACTCGGGGACACCTTGGGGACACCTTGGGGACATTTGGGGACACCTCAGGGACATGCCCAGACACCTTGGGGACACTCGGGGATACCTTGGGGACAGCTGGAGACACTGTGGGGACACCTGGGGACACTTTGGGGACATCTGGGGACACGCGGGGACACCTCCAGAGACACGGTGACACCTCGGGGACATCTTGGGACACCTGGGGACAGCTGGGGACACTATGGGACACTTTGGGGACACCCAGGGACACAAAGGGACACCCCGGGGACACCTTGGGGACATCTGGGGACACCTCGGGGACATCTCAGGGACAGCCAGGGACACCCGGGGACACCTCCGGACACATGGTGACACCTTGGGGACACCGTGGGGACACCTCAGGGACACACGGGGACAGAGGGATGGGGACAGTTTTGGGGTTTTTTAATGAGGGTTATTTAATGACAGTTTTTTAATTAGGGGTTTTTTAATGAAGGATTTTTAATGAGGGTTATTTAATGAACGTTTTTTAATTAGGGATTTTTAATTAGGGTTTTTTTAATGAAGGTTTTTTTAATGAACGTTTTTTAATGAATGTTTTTTAATGAGGGTTTTTAATGAGATTTTTTAAATGAACGTTTTTTAATGAGTGCTTTTTTAAAAAGGGGTTTTTAATGAGGGTTTATTAATGAGGAGTTTTTTAATGAGGTTTTTTTAATGAACGTTTTTTAATGAGTGGTTTTTTAAAAAGGGGTTTTTAATGAGGGGTTTTTAATGAACGTGTTGTAATGAGGGGTTTTTAATGAAGGGTTTTAATGAAGTTTTTTTAATGCACGTTTTTAATGAGGGTTTTTTTATGAGGGTTTTTTTTAATGAGATTTTTTTAATGAACGTTTTTTAATGAGTGGTTTTTTTAAAAGGGGTTTTCAATGAGGGGTTTTTAATGAGCGTTATTTAATGACAGTTTTTTAATGAGGGGTTTTTAATGAACGTGTTTTAATGAGGGTTTTCAAATGAAGGTTTTTTAATGAACGTTTTTTAATGAGGTTTTTATTGACGTTTTTTAATGAACGTTTTTCAATGAGCGTTTTCAAATGAAGGTTTTTAATGAAGTTTTTTAATGAGGGGTTTTTAATGAGGTTTTTTTAAATGAACGTTTTTTAATGAGAGTTTTTTAATGAACGTGTTTTAATGAACACTTTTTAATGAGCGTTTTCAAATGAAGGTTTTTAATGAACGTTTTTTAATGAACGTTTTTTAAAAAGGGGTTTTTAATGAGGGGTTTTTAATGAACGTTTTTTAATGAACGCTTTTTAATGAGAGTTTTTTAATGAACGTGTTTTAATGAGGGTTTTCAAATGAAGGTTTTTTAAATGAACGTTTTTTAATGAAGGTTTTTTTTACGTTTTTTAATGAACGCTTTTTAATGACCGTTTTCAAATGAAGGTTTTTAATGAAATTTTTTTAATGAACGTTTTTATTGACGTTTTTTAATGAACGTTTTTTAATGAGATTCAGATTTTGGGGTGAAATCCCGCCCATTTCCCGTTCCGGTACCGGGTGTTTCTCACCCATTTCCCGGTACCGGGGGTGTTTCTTACCCATTTCCCGTTCCGGTACCGGTTTTTCTCAGGGATTTCCCGGTACCGGTTGTTTTTCACGGATTTCCCGGGTCCGTACCGGGTGGAACCCGCGCGATCTCCGTTCCGGTACCGGGGGTTGTTCTCATTGCTTTCCCGGGCGGTACCGGGTGTTTCTCACGGATTTCCCGTTCCGGTACCGGTTTTTCTCACGGATTTCCCGTTCCGTACCGGGTTTTTTCTCACCCATTTCCCGGTACCG
>NW_026624977.1:0-1930 GCF_030028575.1 Malurus melanocephalus | reverse complement strand
GGTTTTTTCTCACCCATTTCCCGGTACCGGGGGTGTTTTTCAGGGATTTCCCGGGTCCGGTACCGGGTGGAACCCGCGCCATCCCCGGTCCGGTACCGGGTGTTTTCAGGGATTTCCGGGTCCATCCCGGGTGGAACCCGCGCTATCCGCGGGCCGGTACCGGTTTTTCTCAGGGATTTGCCGGTACCGGGTTTTTCTGACCCATTTCTCGGGTCGGTACCGGGTTTTTTTCACGGATTTCCCGGTACCGGGGGTGTTTCTCACGGATTTCCCGGGTCCGTCCCGGGTGGAACCCGCGCGATCCCCGTTCCGGTACCGGGGGTGTTTCTCAGGGATTTCCCGGTACCGATTTTTCTCACCCATTTCCCGGGTCAGTACCGGGTGGAACCCGCGCCATCCCCGGTACCGGGGGTTGTTCTCACGGATTTCCCGGTCCGTACCGGTTTTTCTCAGGGATTTCCCGGTACCGGGTGGAACCCGCGCCATCCCCGGTTCGGTACCGGTTGTTTTCACGGATTTCCCGGTACCGGGTGTTTTCACCGATTTCCCGGTACCGGGTGGAACCCGCGCCATCCCCGCTCCTTTCCCCGCTCTTCCACCGCTCTGTGACGGGGGCGGGGCCGCGCTGTGACGTCATCCCCGGGGCGGGGCTTGGGGGTCCCGGGGGGTCCGGAGGGTCCGGAGGGGCCGCGCTGGACAGAGGTGACCACTGTGACAGGGGACAGTGACCACTGTGACAGGGGACAGTGACCGCTGTGTCCGTGACCGCTGTGTCACTGGACACTGGTGACCGCGGTGACACTGGACAGAGGTGACCGCGGTGACACTGGACAGAGGTGACCGCGGTGACACTGGACAGTGGTGACCGCGGTGTCACAGGACAGTGGTGACCGCGGTGTCACTGGACACTGGTGACCGCGGTGTCACTGGACAGTAGTGACCGCTGTGTCCCCGCCATGGCTCCGCTGTGGTCAGTCCTGTTCCTGCTGGCCCTGACCGGACCGTGCTGGGCAAACTGGGACAGCTGCGAGTGAGTGACCCCTGCCCGTGCGGCCACCGCTGTGGTCACTCCTGTGGTCACTCCTGTGGTCACACCTGTGGTCACTCCTGTGGTCACTCTCCCGGACCCCCCGGACCCCATGGGGGGGTCACAGCCCCTGCCCGGGACAGGCGCTGGCACAGCTGGACAGGGTCCCTGTCCCCATCCCTGTCCCTGTCCCCATTCCCATCCCTGTCCCTGTCCCTATCCCTGTGTCTGTCCCCATTCCTGTCCCCGTGTCGGGGTCCCTGTCCCTGTCCCGGAGGTCCCCATCCCTGGCCCACTCCCCGTCCCTGTTCCTGTCCCCTCCCTGTCCCCATCCCTGTCCCTGTCCCCATCCCTGTCCCTGTCCCTGTCCCTGTCCCATCCCTGTCGCTGTCCCTGTCCCTGTCCCCCTCCCTGTCCCTGTCCCCATCCCTGTCCCTGTCGGTGTCACAGCCCAGGGCTGGCACAGCTGGTTGGGCACTGAACTGAGGGACAGATGTGGCCCGGGGTGTCCCTGTCCCCGTGTCGGGGTCCCTGTCCCTGTCACAGCCCGGGGAGGGCGTGGCTGTCAGGCAGAACCTGGGGACAGATGTGCCCTGTCAGTGTCCCTGTCCCTTTCCTACGGGTCCCCATCCCCATCGGTGTCCCTGTCCCCCGTCCCTGTCCCCATCCCCGTCCTCCTCCCTGTCCCCATCCCTGTCCCCTTTCCCCATCCCTGTCCCTGTCCCAATACCTGTCCCATCCCTGCCCCCATCCTTGTCCCCTGTCCCCGGTCTCTGTCCCTGTCCCCGTGTCGCAGTCACAGCGCCCCATCCGTGTCCCTGTCCCTGTCCTCCTGTCGGAGGTCCCTGTCCCATCCCTGTCCTTGTCTCATCCCTGTCCCTGTCCCATCCCTGTCCCTGTCCC
>NW_026624976.1:22594-23760 GCF_030028575.1 Malurus melanocephalus | reverse complement strand
GCACAATTCCCGCCACCAATTCCCGCCAATTTCCCATTCCCACTGCACAATTCCCACCACCAATTCCCGCCAATTTCCCATTCCCACCATGGAATTTCCGCTACCAAAACCTGCCAATTTCCTGAGTCCCACCACCAAAACCCGCAAAATTCCCGGGCCCCGCCCACTGCAGAATTCCCACCACCAATTCCCCCCAATTTCCCATTCCCACCACACAATTCCCGTCACCAATTCCCCATTCCCACCATGGAATTCCCGCCACCAATTCTCGCCAATTTCCCACTCCCACCACAGAATTCCCGCCACCAATTCCCGCCAATTCTCCCATTTTTTCCCGGTCCCATTCCCATACCCACCTTCATCGGCGTCGTGCCGCGCGGCCGCCTCCAGCAGCCGGACGCTGGCCGGGAACGCCACCCGTTTGCCGTGGCCGCCGCTCTTCCTCCTCCTCCTCTTCCTCTCCGCTCCCCCTTTGGCCGCCGGTGTTTCCCTCTGGGCCTGCGCCCACCTCTTCAGCTGCTGCGCCCGGCGTTTCTGGGCGTGCTGGAGCCGCTCCGCCGTGCCCAGCCGCGACACCGCCGCCATCTCCGCCAGCAGCTCCGCGTGCTCCGCCATGCTCGGAGCTCCGCCGGGGAAAGCGAGGCAGGGGCGGCGGCGGCGGAGCTCCGCGGGGCGGGCGGCATCACCCAACACCCGCGGGCGGGGACGGGGTTTATCCCTCGATCCCGGGCGTTTTGCCGGGATCCCGAGAGCGGSAGGAGGGCGGCTTGGGAAGCATCTCCACCCCTCGGCGGGGAATTGCCGGGAATTTCAGTTTGGATKATCCCGAAAAATTCCAGCGGCTCCGAGCGGCTCCGGGGACGGGGAGATCCGGCGGGAATCCTGCGCTGCGTGGGGAGGGAAAGGCGATGGTTAAACGCCCAGCCCAACCCTCGGCCGGTTCTCCCGGTTTTCCTAAGCCGGGATTGACCCAAAATCCGCCCGGGATTCCCGATGGAGGCAAAATTCCGGGTTTTTTTTTTTTTTTAGGGGAAAAGGAGGTTTGGGGGAGGATTGGGATGGGAACGGAAAAACCGGGAGCGGCTCCCGCCCCCGCCGGGCAGAGCCGGGCAGGACCGGGCGGATTCCAGCGCCCCGGAATTCCCAAAATCCCGTCCCCGCCTTTC
>NW_026624976.1:18087-19543 GCF_030028575.1 Malurus melanocephalus | reverse complement strand
ACCCCGAAGGATCCGGGGATGCCACCGGATCCCGCACGCTCCGGGAATTTCCCTTTCAAATTTTCTTTCCTAAACCCAACTCCTGATCTTTTATTTATCGGGATTTACGTAAATCCCGCTCGGGGCCCTAAAAAGGGTTGGGGGAGGGGGCGGTGTCACCTCCGGGGTCCCCAAAAATGGGGAATTATCACCAAAAATGGGGGAATTGTCACCAAAAATAGGGAATTGTCACCAAAAATGGGGGAATTGTCACCAAAAATGGGGAAATTGTCACCAAAAATGGGGAATTGTCACCAAAAATGGGGAATTGTCACCAAAAATGGGGAATTGTCACCAAAAATGGGGGAATTGTCACCAAAAATGGGGAATTGTCACCAAAAATGGAGAATTGTCACCAAAAATGGGGAATCGTCACCAAAAATTGGGGGATTGTCACCAAAAACGGGGGAATTTTCACCAAAAATGAGGAATTGTCACCAAAAATGGGGAATTGTCACCAAAAATGGGGAATTGTCCCCAAAAATGGGGAATTGTCACCAAAAATGGGGAATTGTCCCCAAAAATGGGGAATTGTCACAAAAAATGGGGGAATTGTCACCAAAAATGGGGGAATTGTGCCCAAAAATGGGGGATTGTCACCAAAAATGGGGAGTTGTCCCCAGGGGTGTCCTCAAGGCGTCCCCAATGTCCCAAATCCACCCTGAGGGGACCTCAATGTCCCCAAATGGGCCCTGAGGGGACCCCAATGTCCCCAAATCGCCCCTCAATGTCCCCAAATCCCCTCTGAGGCCACCCCAATGTCCCCAAAACCCTCCTGAAGGGATCCCAATGTCCCCAAATCCCCCATGAGGTGATCCCAATGTCTCCAAAACCCACCCAATGTCCCCAAATCCACCCCTGAGGTGACCCCAATGTGCCCAGAACCCTCCTGAGGCCACCCCAATGTCCCCAAATCCCCCCAACGTCCCCAAATCCCAACCTGAGGGCACCCCAATGTCCCCAAATCCCCCCCTGAGGTGACCCCAATGTCCCCAGAACCCCCCCAATGTCACCGTGATCCCCCTGAGGGGACCCCAATGTCCCCAGAACCCCACCAATGTCACCATGACCCCTCTGAGGGGATCCCAATGTCCCCCAGATCACCCTGAGGGGACCCCAATGTCCCCAGGGGTGTCCTCAGGGGGACCCCAATGTCCCCAAATTCCCCCTTGAGGGGACCCCAATGTTCCCAGAACCATCCCAATGTCCCCAGGGGTGTCCTCAAGGGGTCCCCAATGTCCCAAAACAGCTATGAGGGCACCCCAATGTCCGCACGGACACCCTGAGGGGACCTCAATGTCCCCAAGAGCCCCCTGAGGGGACCCCAATGTCCCCAGAACCCCACCAATGTCACCATGATCCCCCTGAGGGGACCCCAATGTCCCCAGAACCCCCCCAATGTCCCCAAATCCACCCC
>NW_026624976.1:14256-15562 GCF_030028575.1 Malurus melanocephalus | reverse complement strand
TACCGCTCGTTGTCCCCGCGCTGTCCCCGCGGCCTCGGGCCCTCTCCTCCGCCGCCGCCGCCGCCGCTGCCCGAGGCGGGGCCGTCTCCATGGCGACCGCGGCGCTTCCGGTGACGCCGGAAGTGAGTGCGGCCAAAACCCGGAAGTGGCGACGCGCACCTCCGCGACGCCACACTCAAGATGGCGGCGCAAAAGATGCTCGAATGTGACAGCGCCCCCTGGCGGACGGGAGGGATTGGCCCCCAAAATGACGTCAGAGGGGGCGGGTTTGGGGGAATCCCCGGGGGTTTCCCCCGGTCCCAACCACGAGGACACCGAGTTTGGGACCCCTCGAGGGGTTTGGGGACATTCCCAAAGGGTTTGGGGACACCTAAAGGGGTTTGGGGGCATCCTGAAGCGGTTTGGGGACATCCTCAAGGGGTTTGGGGGCACCTCGAGGGATTTGGGGGCACCCTGAAGGGGTTTGAGGACATCCTCAAGGGGCTTGGGGACATTCCCAAGGGGTTTGGGGACACCCTGAGGGATTTGGGGACATCCTGAGGGGTTTGGGGACACCCTGAAGGGTTTTGGGGACACCTCCAAGGGGTTTGGGGACACCCTCAAAGGGTTTGGGGACACCTCAAGAGATTTGGGGACACCTCCAAGAGGTTTGGGGACACCCCAAGGGGTTTGGGGACACCCTTAAGGGATTCACGGACCCCCCCAGTCCCGCACCCCAGTACTCCCAGTGTTCCCAGTACGTCCCAGTCCCGCATCCCGGTGCTCCCAATACATCCCAGTGTGTCCCAGTGTACCCCAGTGCCCCATCCCAGTGCTCCCAGTACATCCCAGTCCCGCACCAGTCCGCTCTTGGAACATCCCCGGGGGATCCCGCTGGTCCCGGGGGGTCCCGGGGTGTCCCGGGCGTGGCGCGGGTGACGAGAGCGATGAGCGGGGGGGCATTGGAGGCCACCGGGGGCCGTTCGGGTAAACTCGGGTCGATTCGGGTCCGTTCGGGTCCATTCAGGTTCGCTCGGGTCGATTCGGGTCCGTTCGGGTCCATTCAGGTTCGCTCGGGTCGATTCGGGTCCGTTCGGGTCCATTCGGGTTCGCTCGGGTCGATTCGGGTCCGTTCGGGTCCATTCAGGTTCGCTCGGGTCAATTCGGGTCCGTTCGGGTCCATTCAGGTTCGCTCAGGTCAATTCGGGTCCGTTCGGGTCCATTCGGGTTCGCTCGGGTCTGTTCGGGTGGATTCAGTTCAGTTCGGGTCGGTTCTGTTGGGTTCCGCTCATTTGGGTCAATTCAGGTTCGGTTCTGTTCGGTTCGG
>NW_026624976.1:6071-13771 GCF_030028575.1 Malurus melanocephalus | reverse complement strand
GGTCGGGTCCCTTCGGCTCCTCTCGGCTTCGTTCAGTCGGGTCCCTTCGGCTCCTCTCGGCTTCGTTCGATCGGCTCTGTTCGGCTCCTCTCGGCTCCGTTCAGTCGAGTCCATTCGGGTTCACTCGGGTTCGTTCGGGCGGATCGCTTCGGCTCCGCTCGAGTCAGGGCTGGGTCCCTTCGGTCGGGTTCGACTCCGTTCGGCTCCGCTCGGCTCCTCCCGTCCCAGTTTGTCCCAGTTTGTCCCAGTTTGTCCCAGTCTGTCCCAGTCTGTCCCAGTCTGTCCCAGTGTCCCCAGTGCTCCCAGTGCCCCCAGTGCCTCCATCCCCCACCCTCCAATCACAAAATCCCAAATTCCCCCATCCCTGGAACAAACTGGGATGGACTGGGATGGACTGGGATGTACTGGGATGGACTGGGACGGACCGGATTCAACTGGAACAGACTGGAAGGATCTGGGACAAACCGGGATGGACTAGGACAAATGGGAAGAAACTGGGAGGAACTGGGATGGGACTGGGATGGATGAGCTGGACTGGGATGAACAGGGATGGACTGGGATGGACTGGGATGAACAGGGATGGACTGGGAGAGACTGGAAGTAACTGGGACAAACTGGGATGGACTGGGATGGACTGAACTGGGAGGAACTGGGACAGGCTGGAAATAACTGGGATGGACTGGGACAGACTGGACTGGGACAAACGGGAAGAAACTGGGATGGACTGGGATGGACTGGGATGGGACTGGGATGGCACTGGGATAGGACACTGGGGATACTGGGATAAACTGGGATGGACTGGGATGGGACTGGGATGGACTGGGATGGGACTGGGATGGGACTGGGATGGACTGGGATGGGACTGGGATGGACTGGGGTGGGACTGGGATGGGACTGGGATGGACTGGGATGGGACTGGGATGGGACTGGGATAGACTGGGATGGACTGGGATGGGACTGGGATGGGACACTGGGGATACTGGGATAAACTGGGATAAACTGGGATGGGTCGGGGTCACTCAGGGTCCCTCCCCCCAATGACACAGAGCCTTTGTCACCCTCGGATTTTATTGGGTGACACCGAGGGGGGGGATGGGGGTGACAATGGGGGAGGGGCGGGGGTGACAATGGGGGAGAGTGACAGTGGAGGAGGGGACAATGGGGTGAGGGTGACAATGGGGGAGGACGGGGACAATCGAGGGGTCCCCGAGAGTGGGACCCCAAAATTTCCCAAGTGAGACCGAAAACCCCACAAAAATGGGACCCCAAATTTTGCAAATGGGACCCCAAAATTCTGCAGAAATGGGACCCCAAAATGTTGGGAATGGGAATGCGAAACCTCGGGAATGGGACCCCAAAATCCTCAGGAATGGGACCGCAAAATTATGGGAATGGGACCCCAAAATCCCACAAAATTGGGACCCAAATATCTCCAGGAAAGGGATCCCAAAATCCTGGGAATGGGACCCAAAATCTTCAGGAATGAGACCCCAAATTGTGCAAATGGGATCCCAAAATCTCCAGGAATGGGACCCCAAAATTCTGGGAATGAGACCCTGAGATGACCCCAAATGGGACCCCAAAATTATGGGAATGGGATCACAAAACCCCACAAAAATGGGACCCAAAAATCTCCAGGAATGGGACCCCAAAATTCTGGGGATGAGACCCTGAGGTGACCCAAATGGGACCCCAAAATTATAGGAATGGGACCCCAAAATTCTGGGAATGAGACTCTGAGATGACCCCAAATGGGACCCCGAAATTATGGGAATGGGAACCCAAAATCTTCAGGTGTGGGACCCCAAAATTGTGCAAATGGGACCCCAAAATTCTGGGAATGGGACCCCAAAACCCCAAGAATGGAACCCTGAGATGACCCCAAATGGGACCCCAAAATTCTCAAGGAATGGAACCCCAAAATTCTGGGAGGGGGATCCAAAAATCATGGGCATGAGACCCCAAAATTCTGGGAATGAGACCCCAAAATGACCCCAAATGGGACTCCAAAATTCTGGGAATGGGACCCCAAAATTGTGCAAAGGGGCCCCAAAATTCTGGGAATGAGACCCTGAGATGACCCCAAATGGGAGCCCAAAATTATGGGAATGGGATCACAAAACCCTCAGGAATGAGACCCCAAAACTGTGCAAATGTGACCCCAAAATTCGGTGAATGAGACCCTGAGATAACCCCAAATGGGACCCCAAAATTCTCTGAATGGGAACCCAAAATCTTCAGGAATGAAACCCCAAAACTGTGCAAATGGGACCCCAAAATCTCCAGGAATGGGACCCCAAAATTCTGGGAATGAGACCCTGAGATGACCCCAAATGGGACCCCAAAATTATGGGAATGGGAACACAAAATCCCCGGGAATAGAACCCCAAAACCCCAAGAGTGGAACCCTGAGATGACCCCAAATGAGACCCCAAAATTCTCAAGGAATGGGACCCCAAAATTCTGGGAGGGGGATCCAAAAATCATGGGAACGAGACCCCAAAAATCTGGGAATTTGACCCGAAATTGACCCCAAATGGGACCTCAAAATTATTGGAATGGGATCCCAAAACCCTCAAGAATGAGACCCCAAAATGCCGGGAATGGGACCCCAAAACCCCCGGGAATGGGACCCCAAAACCCCAAGAATGGAACCCCAAGATTACCCCAAATGAGACCCCAAAATTCTAAAGGAATGGAACCCCAAAATTCTGGGAGGGGGATCCAAAAATCATGGGAACGAGACCCCAAAAATCTGGGAATTTGACCCCAAAATTCCGGGAATGAGACCCTGAGATGACCCCAAATGGGACCCCAAAATTCTGGGAATGGGACCCCAAAATTATAGGAATGGGACGCCAAAATTGTGCAAATGTGACCCCAAAATTCGGTGAATGAGACCCTGAGATAACCCCAAATGGGACCCCAAAATTCTCTGAATGGGACCCCAAAATCTTCAGGAATGAAACCCCAAAATTGTGCAAATGGGACCCCAAAATCTCCAGGAATGGGACCCGAAAATTAAAGGAATGGGACCCTAAAATTCTGGGAATGAGACCCTGAGATGACCCCAAATGGGACCCCAAAATTCTCTGAATGGGACCCCAAAATCTCCCAAATTGAGACCGAAAACCCCACAAAAATGGGACCCAAAATCTCCGGGAATGGGATCTCCAAATCCTGGGAATGGGACCCGAAAAATCTGGGAATTTGACCCCAAAATTCTGGGAATGAGACCCTGAGAGGACCCCAAATGGGACCCGAAAATTCTGGGAATGGGATCCCAAAATCTTCAGGAATGAGACCCCAAAATTGTGCAAATGGGACCCCAAAATTCTGGGAATGAGACCCTGAGATGACCCCAAATGAGACCCCAAAATTATTGGAATGGGATCCCAAAACCCTCAAGAATGAGACCCCAAAATGCCAGGAATGGGACCCCAAAATCCCCGGGAATGGGACCCCAAAACCCCAAGAATGGAACCCCAAGATTACCCCAAATGAGACCCCAAAATTCTCAAGGAATGGGACCCCAAAATTCTGGGAGGTGTATCCAAAAATCATGGGAACGAGACCCCAAAAATCTGGGAATTTGACCCGAAATTGACCCCAAATGGGACCCCAAAATTCTGGGAGTGGGACCCCAAAATTCTGGGAATGAGACCCTGAAATTGTGCAAAGGGGCCCCAAAATTCTGCAGGAATGGGACCCGAAAATTCTGGGAATGCGACCCTGAGATGACCCCAAATGAGACCCCAAAATCCTGGGAATGGGACCCAAAAATCTTCAGGAATGAGACCCCAAAATTGTGCAAATGGGAACCCAAAATTCTGCAGAAATGAGACCCTAAAATTATATGAATGGGACCCGAAAAATCTGGGAATTTGACCCCAAAATTCTGGGAATGAGACCCAGAGATGACCCCAAATGGGACCCCAAAATTGTGTAAATGGGACCCCAAAATCTTCAGGGATGGGACCCCAAAATTCTGAGAATGGAACCCAAAACCCCACAAAAATGGGACCCTAAAATCTCCAGAAATGGGACCCTAAAATTCTGCAGGAACGGGATCCCAAAATTGTGCAAATGGGACCCCAAAATATCCCAGAATTGGGATCCCGAGATGACCCCAAATGGGACCCCAAAATTCTGGGAATGAGACCCCAAAATCCTCAGGAATGGGACCACAAAACCCCACAAAAATGAGATCTCAAAACCCCGGAATGTGACCCCAAAATTCCACAAAAAAGGAACTCAAAACCCCGCAAAAATGAGACCCCAAAAATGAGACCCCAAAACCCTCAGGAATGGGACCCCAAAACCATCAAAAAAGAGACCAAAAACCCCACAAGAATGAGACCCAAAAAAAATGCAACCCCAACCCCACAAAAATTTGACTCCAAAACCCTGGAATGAGACCCCAAAACCCCACAAAAAGGGGACCCAAAACCCCACAGAATTGTGACCCCAAAACTCCAAGAATGGGATACCAAATCCCACAAAGAAAGGGACCCCAAAACCCACAAAAGAGACCCCAAAACCCCATAAAAATGAAACCCCAAANAAAAATGCGACCCCAAAACCCACAAAAGAGACCCCAAAACCCCATAAAAATGAAACCCCAAAACCCCATAAAAATGAGATCCCAAATCCAGTAAAAAAGGGAAACAAAACCCCATAAAAATGACATCCCAAACCCTATAAAAATGAGACCCCAAAACCCCATAAAAATGAAACCCCAAAACCCCGGAATTTCACCCCAAAACCCCATAAAAAATGAAACCCCAAAACCCCGGAATTTCACCCCAAAACCCCATAAAAGTGAAACCCCAAATCCCACAAAAAAGGCACCCAAAACCCCATAAAAATGAGATCCCAAATCCAATAAAAAAGGGACCCAAAACCCCATAAAAATGAAATCCCAAACCCTATAAAAATGAGACCCCAAAACCCCATAAAAATGAAACCCAAACCCCATAAAAATGAGATCCCAAAACCCCACAAAAATGAAACCCCAAAACCCCATAAAAATGAGATCCCAAAACCCCACAAAATGTGACCCCAAAACCCCACAAAAAAGAAACCCCAAACCCCACAAAATTTGACCCCAAATCCCATAATTCGACCCCACAAGCCGTTTGTGGGGTCAGCCGCGGATTATGGGGTGCGCGGTGTCCCCGGGGTGGCTGAGCCAAACGTCGAAAACGCTTTTATTGGGGGGCGGCGACCCCAAATCCCTGTGGGGTCGGGACGGGACCCCAAATTTGGGGTTCGGGACCCCCCAGTTTGGGGTCGGGATCGGGATCGGGATCGGGATTGACCCTTTTGGGGTCGGCGCCACCGCGTTCGGGGCCACGGCCGTGCTGTAGGACGTGGGGAGCTGACCCCAAAACGGGGCGGGGACGGGGCCTTTTTGGGGTTCCCAAATTATTGGGGTCACCGGGACACCCCCGTTTATAGGATCGGAGAGTTTTTGGGGTTCCCAAATTATTGGGGTCACCGTTCCCACCCCGTTTTTAGGATCAGAGCCTTTTTGGGGTTCCCAAAGGATTGGGGTCACCGAGATCCCAGTGGGTTTGGGGTCAGACTCTTTTTGGGGTTCCCAAATCATTGGGGTCACTGATTCCCCCACAGTTTTAGGATCGGAGCCTTTATGGGGTTCCCAAATTATTGGGGTCACTGAGACACCGCCGGATTTGGGGTCAGACTCTTTTTGGGGTTCCCAAATCATTGGGGTCACTGAGACACCGCCGGATTTGGGGTCGGAGCCTTTTTGGGGTTCCCAAATTATTGGGGTCACTGAGACCCCCCCGGATTTGGGGTCAGACTCTTTTTGGGGTTCCCAAATTATTGGGGTCACCGGGATGCCCCCATTTATAGGATCGGAGCCTTTTTGGGGTTCCCAAAAGATTGGGGTCACCGTTCCCACCCTGTTTTTAGGATCAGACCCTTTTTGGGGTTCCCAAACTATTGGGGTCAATCCCACCCCGTTTTTAGGGTCAGACCCTTTTTGGGGTTCCCAAAGGATCGGGGTCATCAATTGGGGTGAAACCCCCCCAGTTTTGGGGTCAAACCCTTTTTGGGGTTCCCCAAAACTGAGGGACGATCCCCAAATTATTGGGGTCACCGAGACCCCTCCATTTTTAGGATCGGAGCCTTTTTGGGGTTCCCAAATCATGGGGGTCAATCCCATCCCATTTTTGGGGTCGGGGCCTTTTTGGGGTTCCCCAAAACCGAACGAAGACCCCCAAAAGATTGGGGTCATCAATGGGGTCGAAACCCCCCCATTTTTAGGGTCACCCCCTTTTTGGGGTTCCCAAATCATCGGGGTCACCGTTCCAACATTTTTAGGGTCACCCCATTTATGGGATCCCCATAGGGTTGCGCCCCCTTTTCCGGGATTTTCGGGATTTGGAGGATTTGGGGAATTTTCGGGATTTTCGAGATTCTGGGGATTTTGGTGATTTTGGGGATTTTTAGGATTTTGGAGGTTTTGGGGATCTCCTACATTTTTAGGGCTTTGGGGGTTTTGGGGATTTTCGGGATTTCCAAGATTTTTAGGATTTTGGGGGTTTTGGGGGTTTGGGGGATATCCTAGATTTTTAGGGTTTGGGAGATTTTCGGAGTTTTCAGAGTTTTGGGGATTTTGGGGATTTCCTAGATTTTTAGGGTTTTCCAGATTTTCGAAATTTCCGTGATTTTGGGGATTTTCAGAATTCCCGAAATTTTCACAATTTCCGAGAATTTGGGGATTTGGGGGATTTCTGCAATTTTGAGGATTTTTGGGATATTCAGGATTTCCAAAGTTTTCTGAATTCCCGAAATATTTAGGATTTCCACAATTTTCAGGATTTTCGTGATTTTGGGGATTTCCAAAATTTTCCGAATTCCCCAGATATTTCAGATTTCTGCGATTTTCGGGATTTTCCAAATTTCCTAAATTTGGGGGATTTCTGCTATTTCCATGATTTCCAAGAAATTGGGGAATTTGGGGATTTCCGAAATTTTCGCCATTTCCGAGAATTTGGGGATTTTCGGGATATTCGGGATTTTGGGGATATTCAGGATTTCCGTGATTTTGGGGATTTTCGGGATTTTTGGGATTTCCAAAACTTTCTGAATTCCCAAAATAATTAAGATTTCCGCGATTTTGGGGATCTTTGGGATTTTCGAAATTTCTGCTATTTTCGCGATTTTCTGGATTTCCAAGACTTTCGAGATTTTCCAAATTCCCCAAATATTTAGGATTTCCGGTATTTGGGGGATTTTCAGAATTCCTGAAATTTTCGCCATTTCCGAGAATTTGGGGATTTCTGCGATTTTGGGGATTTGGGGGATTTCCAAAATTTTCCGAATCCCCAAAATATTTCAGATTTTCGGGATTTTTGGGATTTCCACGATTTTGGGGATTTTCAGGATTTCTGTGATTTTGGGGATTTTCCAAATTTCCTAAATGATGGGGATTTCGCGGACTTTGTGAATTTCGCGGATTTGGGGGGTTTTCCAAATTTCCTAAATTATGGGGATTTGGGGAATATTCAGGATTTCCGTGATTTGGGGGATTTTGGGAATTTCCTAAACAATGGGGATTTTGGGGATTTTGTGAATTTCCTAAATGATGGAGATTTTGCGGATTTTGCAGATTTTGCAGATTTTGGGGATTTTGGGAATTTCCTAAATTTCGCGGATTTTGCGAATTT
>NW_026624976.1:0-2244 GCF_030028575.1 Malurus melanocephalus | reverse complement strand
CCGGGAAACATCGACCGTCCAGAAATTCCCTTTGGATTGGGGATGGGAGGGGTCCTTCAGAACCTAAAACCAGGAAAAATCCTAAATGAGATCCTAAAAACTCAAAAATCCCGATAAAAATCCCCAAATCCTAAATGGGATCCGGGAAACATCGACCGTCCAGAAATTCCCCTTGGATTGGGGGCGGGAGGGGTCCTTCAGCACCTAAAAACAGAAAAACCCCATTAAAATCCTAAAAACCTGACAAAAACCTGATAAAAATCCCAAAATCCTAAATGGGATCCGGGACACATCAACAGTCCAGAAATTCCCCTTGGATTGGGGGCGGGAGGGGTCCTTCAGAACCTAAAAACAGGAAAAAATCCCAAATGAGATCCCAAAATCCTAAATGGGATCTGGGAAACATCGACCGTCCAGAAATAAAAAAAAAAAAAAAAAAAAAAAAAAAAAAAAAAAAAAAAAAAAAAAAAAAAAAAAAAAAAAAAAAAAAAAAAAAGGAAAAAGAAGAAAAAAAGACCTAAAAACAGGAAAAAAACAAAAAAATCCCGTTAAAATCCTAAAAACATGAATGGAACAGCAAAAATCCCGATAAAAATCCCAAAATCCTGAGAGAAACCCAATAAAAATCCTAAAATCCTAAATGGGATCCGGGAAACGTCCACCGTCCAGAAATTCCCCTTGGATTGGGGGCGGGAGGGGTCCTTGAGAACCTAAAAACAGGAAAAAACAAAAAAAAACCCGTTAAAATCCTAGATGGGATCCGGGAAACATCGACAGTCCAGAAATTCCCCTTGGATTGGGGGCGGGAGGGGTCCTTCAGAACCTGAGAGAGAAAAAACCCAAAAAAAACCCCGTTAAAATCCCAAAATCCCAATAAAAATCCCAAAATCCTGATAAAAATCCTAAAAATCCCGATAAAAATCCCAAAATCCTAAATGGGATCTGGGAAACGTCGACCGTCCAAAAATTCCCTTCGGATTGGGGACGGGAGGGGTCCTTCAGAACCTGGAGAGAGAAAAACCCTAAAAATATGAGAAAAACCCTAAAAAAAACCCATTAAAATCCTAAAAACCTGAGAAAATCCTAAAAATCCTGATAAAAACAGAAAAAATCCCAATAAAATCCCAAAATCCTAAATGGGATCCGGGACACGTCCACCGTCCAGAAATTCCCTTTGGATTGGGGGCGGGAGGGGTCCTTCAGCACCTAAAAACAGAAAAAAATCCCCAAAAAAATGAGAAAAACCCTAAAAAAACCCCATTGAAATCGAAAAATCCACAGAGAAATCCTAAAAATCCCAATAAAAATCCCAAAATCCTAAATGGGATCCAGGAAACGTCCACCGTCCAAAAATTCCCCTTGGATTGGGGACGGGAGGGGTCCTTCAGAACCTAAAAACAGGAAAAATCCCAAATGAGATCCCAAAATCCTAAATGGGATCCGGGACACATCGACCGTCCAGAAATTCCCCTTGGATTGGGGGCGGGAGGGGTCCTTCAGCACCTAAAAACAGGAAAAACCCCAAAAAATCCCGTTAAAATCCTAAATGGGATCCGGGAAACATCGACCGTCCAGAAATTCCCTTTGGATTGGGGCCGGGAGGGGTCCTTCAGAACCTAAAAACAGGAAAAATCCCAAAAAAATTACAGTGAAAATCAAAAAATCCCGATAAAAATCCCAAAATCCTAAATGGGATCCGGGAAATGCCCAGGGTCCAGAAATTCCCCTTGGATTGGGGGCGGGAGGGGTCCTTCAGAACCTAAAAACAGAAAAAACCCCATTAAAATCCTAAAAACCTGACAAAAACCTGATAAAAATCCCAAAATCCTAAATGGGATCCGGGAAACGTGCACGGTCCAGAAATTCCCTTTGGATTGGGGGCGGGAGGGGTCCTTCAGCACCTGAGAGAGAAAAAACCCAAAAAATGAGAAAAACCCAAAAAAAACCCAATAAAAATCCTAAAATCCTTAGAAAAACCCTAAAAAACCCGATAGAAATCAAAAAATTCTGATAAAAATCCCCAAATCCTAAATGGGATCCAGGAAACGTCCACGGTCCAGAAATTCCCCTTGGATTGGGGCGGGAGGGGTCCTTCAGCACCTAAAAACAGAAAAAACACAAAAAAATTACAGTGAAAATCAAAAAATCCCGATAAAAATCCCAAAATCCTAAATGGGATCCGGGAAACATCGACCGTCCAGAAATTCCCCTTGGATTGGGGGCGGGAGGGGTCCTTCAGAACCT
>NW_026624975.1:0-21108 GCF_030028575.1 Malurus melanocephalus | reverse complement strand
CAGCTGAACCAGATTATTGTTGTAGGTCCCTTCCAACTGAAATATTCTATTCTAGATGCTGTGAGATATTCAGCACCATCAAGAAAGAACTGTTGTTTTTAACACTATAGGAAACAACACAGGAGTACTCTACACCCACCCAAAACAAGATGCTTTGTAGAAACGTTGAGTAGCTCATGGCAACCTAGCCATCCCCCAAAAAACAAAACAAAACAAGAACAAAAAAAAAACCAAAAAAAAACCAACCCAAACAACCCATAAAGTTCTGGGCWGAACAAAGATGTCAACAGTGGTCTCCATTCTGCTTACCCGGCTGTCCCCGAGGTTGGCTATGTAGAGAATATTGTCAACAGCTAAGACACAAGTGGCTGTGGAGCCATCCTTCCATGCTGGCTTCCTGAAGAGAACAAAAATGAGATTATTGAAGGAGAAAAACAATGCTTAAGAAGTTAAGTCACAGGGTGTTCTCAAAGGAGAGTCATATGCACACACATCAGGCAGCACAAACCCACAGCAGCTGCCTGCGAGCAGTGCAGGAAACTGTTGGTGATGAACATCAAACTGGACATGGACAGAGGAACCACACAGAATACTGACTTCTGAATGCACAGCCAGTGCCAAGCTGGTGTAAATACTGCCAAACACAGCTCCTGCACCAGCCCTTCCTCACACCAGCTCACAGGAAACCTTACATGTGAGCAGAACAGGSTCAGCCCAGATCACTGCCCAGAAGCTAAAGCACAGAGAGCAGACAAGCTTCCCACACTCCTCCTGGGAGGCTCCTTTGCAGCAAAAGGAAGGCACAGCCCACTCTGCAGCAGAGTTATCTTCTYTTCTGCCTACATTTTCCTTCCTTTTCTCACAGTACCCCTGCCCCCTCCCCCACCTCAGCAGCACCACCACTTGCTCAGATGCTCTCCTATTTAATTTCCTGTAGTTAAGCTTTTATCTCTAGAGCTCTAGGTAAAACGAGAAGCATTTCTTGGATTACAGCTGCCAGACTAGTCCTCTCCACAAAGAAGCCTAGCTATGATGCTGTTATTCACTGAAACTAGCTTTGAGAGACTGATTTCTGGACATATTTCATCCAGTTTTTTCTTACTTTGAAGGTGTGGCTGAATGAACATGAATTAATTTCACTATCAACACAGCTATTGCTAGCAATCCATTGTAGTGCTTTTGTCCTAAGTCATGCTTCTGACCAGAGGCTGGTTTGAGAAAGACATTATTGTGACAGACTCAAGAAAGGTTCTTTCTTTTGCCTGGTCAAGCTTCTTGTTCTGATTAGGCTTAAAGAGACTGAGCCAGTTTGCAATTTATTTAAAATTGAAAGTTTTCAGGCAAATGCAGAATCAAATGCATCAACAGTCTCTCCATCCATGACAGAGGTGTCATTGTGAAATAATAGTAGTAAAAAAACCAAACCATATCGGTGTAAAGGGCTGGTAACAGAGTGAGTGTATTTTAAAGGCAATGTACATGTTCCCTAGTTCACACAGTTGGTGTGTCAGTTCAGCAGAGACTGAGAGAAGGTCAGGGAGCTTGGCAATTCACACCCAGCTGCAAGGCAGGCTGGCATTTACCCTACAGAGGAACATTCTTCAACATCTCTTGTTTTAAGAAAGCAAGATCTAAACTTACACTGGAAGAGTTACGTTTTTCAACACAGGGTATTAAAAGCTACCTCAAGGATGGGTTCCAGACTGGCAAGCACAGCTCTGAAGAAAGTTGGCTTAGTGGCCTCTACAGATAYCCTCCTGCCACACTGATGCCATCCACAGAGAGGGGCAGTATGGGGCCAGTCCCTTTAGCAACATGTCAAGTCTTTAAAAAGGTGGCAAACAAGACACCCTGACAAGGACAGAGGTGGTCCTTGGACCTGTTTTGCTTCCTTCCTTATGAGGAACATGTATTCCAGTCTAAGGGACAACATGCCATKATCTAGCTCTAGCAAGCATCAGCTGGCAGAGTCACAGCCTGACACRGTGGAGCTGTGTTTTGCCCAAGCACAGACAGGACACAAGGTTTCCTCTGCCCTGTTCAGAACTCAGACCTCAGTGGTGCACACTAAGAAATATAAAAGAACACAAAKCATTTGCACTTACTGGCTGGATGCTTGCTTTAGAAACTCTTCATCTGTGTGTTTGAAGGTGTCCAAAAGGCACCTCTTCACAGTTTTCTCCACGCTGACTACCTCACCTGTCAGACAGAGAAAACAGCAACTAAGCTCCAACTAAAGCATATTTATCTATCCTAGTCTGTTCTTTTGCTCATCTAACATTCAGTCAGGCAAGTGCATGTCTTGGGCTCTGCAGAGCAGCTGGGACATCCTGGCTTTACCCTACCAGAARTCTGTGCAGTAGCAAATGTGGAGAGTTTACTCCTGTGGTGGCAAGGTTTATGYCATATTTTTATAATTGAAGTGGCACTGCCAAAATTGGCAACAGTGCATCTCACACTTGTTTAGCGAGTCACAAYTGGCTACTTGCACCTTTGTGCCAAAAAGCCTTCCTGCCTCTTCCCCAGGACACAGAGCAGTCTTGCAAGCCCTCTGGGAATGAAGGATGGGAACTGTAGGATTACACCCAAACAGATCAGTTTCCCTATTCACTGCCAAGGCAGGAAAGGTAACAGGTGTCTTACAGCCCTTATTCCACATYTCTCACCTTTAGGAAATTTCTTAATCAGGTTTTGATGCAGATTCTGTGCAGCAAATTTTGAGGCTCGGACTCCCCCATGGCCATCAAAAACAGCAAAGTACGAGACACGTGTGCTGTGAGGGAACAAAAAGCAGCAGAAAGAGACTAAGAAAGGCCATTAGSCAGGAAATGGGATCTAGTACATTCCTCTCCATAATACCCTGCCCTGTATTAGCCAGACCGAAAATCCTGCACTCCAAGGCACAAAAGGTAGCGTTCTCTGAGCTCACACATTCAGCATTTACATGGTTTATGTGCTCCAGCACTGAGCTGAGAACTTTCTTGCAATTTTCCATTTCTCAAGAAAATGAAGAGCAGAAGGGTTTAGAGAACACAACTTGGTCTAAAAGTAGATAAACATTTCACCTCACAGACACTGCAACTCTCCAGCATTACAGACATCAGTCTAGCCAATCCTACAGTACCCTCTGTGCCTGAAGTTGTTTCAACTATGCTACAGACAAAAAAACTTGGATCTCTCAGCACACAAACCTCTTGGGACAGTGCTAGCTCTCAAGTTAAATCCAGCATCAGGGTGATGCTTGAGAACATTCCTTTAAATACACATCCCCAATTACATTTAAGTAACAGAGGATCAACATCCAGAGTTATCGGGCCCTCATGGTACTTGCAATGTCAGTGACTGAATCTACTAAGCAGCCCTCAGAGAGGATTCTGTACACAGGAGCCCTGTGAATTGCCTGGGAACACAGCTGATGATTCACTGCAGGTMTCCCAAAACCACACACCACAATACAGGCAGACAAGAGCATCAGCTGCTCAAAGCAAAAAGGATCATCTTATGGGCTTAGCTGAAGCAAGCTGGAGCTCCCTCATCCACAATGGCTGTTCTGGCAGTTGGGGCCCACTTACATTTGGGAGGGCAGAGGCTGGCACTCCTCRGTGATATCATTTAAGATGACATGTGCATCCTGCATGTCTTCTCTCTCCCCTTTTCTCTCTGCCACATAACCCTTCAGTCCAAGAATGCCCACTGATCCTAAAGGGGAACAAAGCAGATGCATGCAAATCAAACTCCTCTGTCTCCTYAGCTCAAGCTAAAAACCAGTAAGTTCTTAACTTTCAGAGACCTTGTCCTGCAACAAAACATCTAGCATCTGCTGATGAACAGCATCTATTTATTTAGTAACATGGGTTTTTATGTGTCTCCAAGGTCAGCACTCTAAAAGCAGCCTGCCCTCCTTTTAGCTGGCAGCTGTAGCCAAGCCAAGGACTGCTGGGCATCAAACAGGGCTCTTACCAAACAGGGGTGGGGGACAGGGAGGGCAGGGGAAGCACGTGGCACTGAACCTGCAGATTAAGTAAAGCACAGCTTTAAAGAGTGTCCTAAGGACAGGAAATCCAGGTCTGATGTTCCCAGGACGTGTTCTTTCCTTTGTACCTCTGAATACATCTTAGTCCCAAAGCTGCAACAGAGCACACAGACACTGAAGTCAAAGGCCCTGTATGCAGCTGTCTCAATCTCTCCCCCTCTCTGGCTTCCTTAGCAGCCAGCTGAGAGATCCGTGGCAAAGCCAAACCCCCTCTTGGCAGCACAAGCTCCTATGCTGCCAGTGCTGAGATGCTGCTCAGCTTCTGCTACCTCAGCAGGGACAGTAAGAAGGCCCAGGTGAAGGAGGCAGACAGAGCCAGGAAGCTCGAGGGGCTTCCACAAACCCCTGCAGCAGTTTGTTCCCTACAAGAGGCTGAAAAGGCAAGCAGACTGAAGAACCAAAGCTTAGCTTTGTTCTGGACTTACTCAGCCCAACGCCAAAAGTACAAATTGAGTACATTTGTTTTCAAACTGTCTGAAAACCTTTACAAACTTTCTTTTCCACAAGTTCTTCCCTGCCATTCTYCTCTTCCTCCTCCTCCAAGGACTTCCTCTTCTGCCCTTTCTCTTGGCTCTCTGCTGATGAGTCTTGCTTGGTAGCACTGGAGGCTGAAAGAAAGTAAAATTACAGGTGGCTCAAGTGTTCCAGCACTATTTTACCTGCATCAGTTCAGCAGCAATTCCTTTTATACCACATCACCCTCGGGGTGCAGGCTCACACACTCACACAGCATTAAGTGCCCAGAGTTATTGCTGAACAAGACACCCTGACCACAAATGGATACACAGAGCTTCCCACAGCCCACACAACCTGTGGCACACATCACTGCCTGACCACTGCTGATTTCACCACTCCATGCTCTGTGACTCCACCTCAGGCACAGGATAGCCACTGGCTGCCAGGCTGCTGATTCTCCCCAACAACCATGGGGAGAACTTATTTTAGCTAAGGTGGGGTCTGTCCCCCCCATCCCCAGTTAATTGCTCAGGAAGCTAATGTTACAGGCTAGAACCTTTCTAGTTTATKATTATTATCACTATTATTATTGATTTCCTCTATGATCTCCGCCCCCAACAATGCAAAGAAATTCTTTTTATTACTCCAAACGTGTGTATTTTTTAGAKGGTTCAGAAGGAGACTACAAATTAAAGCTAGCAAGCAAAACCTGGCATCAGAACTCTGGCTTTTTCCTTCTGGAGATTTAGTCTCATATGGTATAATGAATTACCCCACCTCCTCCCAGGTGAGAGCAAGCACATGGCTGCATGCAGAATGCCTTGCCAGTGCAGCAGTCTGCATTTGAAGCCTTTTTCAGCAAGGAACAAGGAGGCAGCTTGTGCCTACAGCAGAAAAGCAGCCAGAGCAGTGGCTGCACCAGGGCACACACACACTTGACCTCCCAGAGCAGGGAGCTTTCAGACAGAGAATGGGGAACCCCCCCATAAGACAGAAATGTACTTCTGGGAACAGGCCTAATTTTACTTCTTAAGRTTCAGAATCGTCATTTAAACAATTGGGGCACAAATTGCCATGACAAATTGCCATAAATTACCAGCCAATCTGGACTGGAAAAATATACACCAGGTTAACTTGCAATGGGTGCAACACAACAGGTTGCATCCTGGGCTTTTCCAAGAGGGGTGACTGAGCAGAGGCTGGTGAATGACACAACTCCTTACCTGGGTCACCGCTGCTGGCTGGTGGGAGACCATCAAAGAGCAAAGAGCCTCCTTTTCCTGGAGCACAAGAAAAAGACAAAAGTAACTAAATATTTTTGTTCTTTTCAGGGAATAAGGCTTTGCCTATGTGTCTCTACTCAGGTGAAGAAACTACGTCAGTTTACCAAAGAGAGCCAAATKTCTACTTCCATTACTAGTTGGGCAAATCCAGGCTTTGCATTTGTTCCAGGGAACATTTATATGGAATGTTTTATAGAATGTATGTGGAACATCTGTAACACCATACACATTTACAAAAAAATCAAGTGGGATGCAGCTGGTCTGCACACCAGTACTATAAACCCATAGTCTTTATTCTGTCTAACAAAGAACAGGATTTACACACATTTCATCTGAATGAGATGCTGATACAGAAAACATGGAAAACCAAACCAGTGGCAGGAACAGAACAACCATACCTGAGTCAGCACTGCTGGATGGTGGGAGATCATCAAACAGCAGAGGCCCTTTCTGGGCATCTTTCCCTGCAAGGCACCAGGGCAGAGTCAGGAACAGTGCAGACACTCCTGAGCTGAGTTGTTCTGAAAGGCCTTCCCCCCAGCCAGCATAGAGGTGGTAAACCAGGACAGCCTTACTTCCACCTTTAATTTTAGCACCTGCTACACAAGCAAAATAACCACCTGCCCGGGGCTGAGGTGAAGTGTAGTCCTGAGAATAGGTTTTGGAGTTTTTTTGCTTAGCAATTCTCTGAGCTCGCATTAACACCCCTCAGCAGTACAGGGAGGGGAAAAGCTTCAACATGATCTAAATCGCAGACAACTGTAGTTCATGCACAACATGCAACATGGTCTAAACTGCAGCGGGAAAGGGGGAAAAGAAAACCACAAAAACCACCAAACCCGGCAATTTTCCCAGCGATTTTTAACCCGCACCCTCACCCGCCCCCTTGCCCCTCAAGCTCCTTGTAGCGGCGGCCTGGCCGTGCACGGCCGAGCTGCAGCAGGCCCGGCGGGGCCCGCGGCCTGTCAGACCGAGCCCAGGTGAGGCCAGGGGCCGGGAGCGGGCAGAACGGAAGCAGAGCACGGGCCCGAAGGGATGGCGGCCTCACCAGCGGCGCCGCCGGGCTCGGGCAGGTCCCCGAACAGATCCATGGCCGCCGGCCGTGCCGCCAACCCCGCGCGGGGCCGACCCGCACCGCAGCCGCCCCGGGCCGGAAATGGGCGCGCCGCCCGGCGCTGAGGGGCGCCAGCGGAAACACGCTTTGGCCCCGCCCACCAGGTGCTCGTCAAACCGCCTCCACCAATCGCAAGGGGGATCACGCTGTCAGTCAGCGCCGCCGCCCCGCCCCCCGCCCCGTTGGCCGGTCCCGCTAGGGGGCGCACTCTCAGTGGCGCGGGCGCTGCCCGCCCTCAGCTCGCGTCCCAGCGCCTCCCGCCCCGCCGGCCCCGGACAGGACGCTCAGCGCACGCCAATTGCGTTAAATGCGACATTTATTTCAGAACCGAACAAGCCTCACGTGCGCACGGACGGCCAGGACCCGCAGTACTGCCCCCTGGCACGCGGCAGGGAGCGCCGGCGGGGACCGGAGAGCGGCCTCCCTCCTCTTCTGGCTCCAGCCYGCCCGCCGATGCCCGCCTGCCTCCCGTGCCACCCGCTGCCCTGTGGAATTTCCCTTCCGGTTGGGCTTATAGTCTTGCTGAAACCTCCGGTTTGCATTCCTTGCCGAGRGGATGGGTGCCAGGACCATGACAAAGGAGCGCGGTGCTGGTCAGAGCGCTGCTGTAAGATGGCAAGGGTGGCCCGTGTGCCGCATCCAGCGGGAAGCCCTGTCTTCCTCGGCCCCSACCTCCAGCCCAGCCGCCTGCTCTGCAGGTTTGCTGGCCTCAGGCATGCTTTGGCTCTGGCTGGAGGATGCCTTTTTGCTGGCTGCGTCTTGTCTGTGGCACAGGCAGCACCACACAGCTCTGGCCGGCGAACCGGTGTCTGGTCCCTGACAGACACTGGTCCTGTCTCTGCCAGAAGCRGCTTTCATTCTGGAAGAGCCTCTCCTCAGGTACCCTGCTTCTCCACCCTTAGCCCCTTACATTGAAATCTGGGGTGGTACCAACTAGTCTTTGCCCAGAGCACAGGAGCTAGGATATTGCAGCCTTGGCCCCTGCACTGCCCCAGCTCAGCCTCTCCGTGCCTCCAGGCTGGCACCTCTTCATCCATAAAGGGCACAAGTCAGCCTCCAGGTCTAAAATGGATCACAGAGAGGAAAACAGACCAGTTTGATGGAGAGCTTGTCGTGGGCAGGGGAGCAGGGCTGAGAGGAGCAGCCCCACTGCAACTATGGGCTGTAATAATGGGGTAAGACGCCCAAGGAGCTGTGGCGAGACCAGGCAGAACCAGCATGTGCTTAAGAAAAATCCCCAMACTTTCTGTGACCTGAAACCCAAGCTAAAGGGTGCCTGATATGCAGCAAGGAGGCCCATGCAAGCCTCTACTCATCTGCCGTGTCCCTGCCTGTCCGTGCCCCCCACAATACGAGTATAACAAGAAGACAGCACCACGTCCCACACACACACACACACACGCACACCCACACCCCACAGACAGTGCAGGGAGGTGCGGCAGAGCCAAGGCGCAGCCGTGCTGGACAAGAGACAGCAAAGCTGGGGGGTTGCCTGGGAGATGCACGGAGGAAGATGCCCAGCTTCCCACACGGAGCTGTGCCAGATGCTGCTGGCCACTTGGGAAGCTCTGAACAAAAACATCTAGGTGAGAGATGGGAGAAGAGAGAGAGCTGCTGCTGGAGGAGGTGGGAAGCAGTGATGGCTGGAGGAGAAGGTGTTTTCAGCAAAAACACCTCCGATGTGGGAAGCCCCCAGATTAACATGCTGATGAAGGCAGGGTGGAGGGAGGGGGGTGCTCGCTTCTGCAGTAGAGGGAGAGTGAGAAAACATCAGCTATAACAGAAAAAAGAAGCCCCATCCCCACCCTGACACCCTTTGATCTGCTTTGAGCCTGTCATCCTGCTGGGAGAAGAAGGGATGTGCAAGCCCTTTWGGGAAAGGGCAAGAAGGACCGTGTAAGGGTGGGATGGTCATTCCTAGTTGTGGCTCCTGGGGAATTTTCCCATTTCCACCTGAACCTCCACACTCCCTGCAGGGTTGGAATCCTTGGCATCCTGCCCTAAGAGTGGGAAATCCCTTTGGATGAGACATGTGGGGATTCCAGGATGGGATAGTGGAGGTGGCCCACATGCTTTTGGTTGGATAGGGTAGCCCAGCACAGGGTGACAGGCAGAGCCATCCCCAGAGCTCTCCTTTTCCCTCCACTAGGACCAAGCTCCAAAGTGCAGTGACCCATCCGCATGGACGTGGGTGCCCTGGCCAGCTGAGACTGTGAGCTCCTCCCTTCCAGAGGTAGATGGGGCAGGTAGGAATTGCCTTCTTTGGGAAGACGTGGTGGGCTGTCTGGCCACTGCTTAGGGGGAAAATCGTTTGAGCTGTAGGGGAAGGCAAAGGAAATGGTTGGGGAAGGGCATAGAGTGAGGGTGAGAGCTGCACTGCTGCCAGGCACAAGCCAGGGATGTCCTGGGAAGGCATCTCCGGAACCCAGCCCACCACCAAGGCTCTCCCCTGCCTGGGGGAGGCATTGGCTGGGGGCCAGGACTCAACTTGGGGGGATTTTTGTGATGTAAATAGAAATAAATACTTTATAAATATAATCTTAAAGTACTGACACCTGATCTTACTCCGCTGCCTCTTGCAGAAACATCAGTAAATTAGGGAATTCCCACACCTAAATTACCACTTTCCCTTTGCCTGAGGGCAATTCCTCCTGCTCTCCCAGCTCTGAGCTTTACTGCATTCCCATCTCTCTAGATCAAAGACCAGCTTTTGGCCACAATTACCCTTCTCACCCCCTCCCCTCTGATAGGGACCTTTTTTTGAGCATTAGATGGTGTGATATGAAGGTCACCCATGGGGGGACAGGCAGAAGATGGCACGTGCAYGAGGAATCCTGCCCAGGCGGGTCCAGGCTTTTGCAGCTACAAACAGAAGTGACTTTCCCCTGTGAAGCTGTGAGTCGAGACAGATCCTTCCATGGAGCAGAGAGCTGGGGCAGCAGATGGTGTGAAAGATCAGATATTAACATGGGGAGTCTTCAGACAGAATCAGCTATCTTGATCCTGTTGGCAGACGGATGAGGTGGAGGGTGGTTTTCAGGTTAGATTCKCATCTGGGCTGTTCTCCTTCTGGACAGCTTGGATCTGATTTGGAAAACAAGGGACAAAAGGTGTTAGAGATGTGGACAAGGAGAGGTGGTACTCTCAGGTTGAGTATCCTACCTCCAGGCCAATACTTGAATCCARACAGCTGGAGGGACATAAAATTAAAGTCTCTTTAGCCAGAGCACACATATTTCTGTGCATTTATTCCTATTCCCCTAGTCCTGCCACTTGAGATGATCTCAAGAGCTGCATGAGATGTTCTTGTTGAGGAATAAATAGGTTTAGTGCAGGTAGCTTGGTGTGCAGCTGCAGTCTGAACTGCAGGGAGCCTGAGGCAGGAGTCCGTGAACTGCCGATCATTTACATAACAAAGGGTACAGGGACCTGCGGCACAGCCAGGTGAAGGACACAGCAGGAGCCCAGGAACCCAGAGGAATCCAGACTTACTGCCCTTAGACTATGCTGTGAAGGGTGTGGTGCCTGTGTGACTCAGGGAGTGGCTCCTGGATGATCAGACAGGAAAGTTTCCTCATCAGTCTCAAAAATTCTGTCAGATGGTCTCAAGAACAGTGGCAGGCCAGTGTCCTTGCCACCAGGCATGGATGTTGCTTTGAGCTCAGCACAACAACATCTCTGTACCACTTGGAATCTGGCCCCAGACTGAAGCATTTAAATGTGGATGAGCTGAATTCAAAATCAGTATGATTGAAGTTTTGCCAGCTGAGAGCCTGTCCAGGCACAGCTCTGCACAGGAGATGCTCCCCACACCTGGCTGGGGGCTGCAGCAGGAAAAGCAMTGGGAGCCTGCAGCCCCCCAACAATGGCTTCTCTGCATCCCCCTTCCCCCCAGCTGCCCTGTACCTTATGGATCCAGCCAGGAGAGGGTTGAAAGCGTAGAGCCAGTCGTGCATGTCCTTGTCACTGCTCGCCTGCAGCAGGATGCCCCGGTGCTCCGTGCACACCGCAAATGTGTTCGGGGTCTGCTGATGAGAGACAGGCTTAGTCCCTCGCTCAGTGGGGTGCGTGGAGTGGGGCTGGCTCCCAGTGCCCTACCTTGAGCATGGCCTGCTGGTCCTCACTGTACTCCACTTGGGCCTTGGAGAGGTTGAGTATGGCCCTCTCGACCGCATCCTTGTCCGAGTTGTAGATGTAGACATACGGACGCCGGACCACCACGAAGCGCTTCACCCATCCATTGGTGTGAGGCTCCAGGAAGTGCAGGTAGCCCTTTTTGGAGACGATGGGACTGCAGAAGGGACCAGGTACAGGGTGGGATACAGACCATGAGGAAGTGGCAATGGTAGGCCATGGACCCCTGCCCATAGGTGCTCCCCTCGCTGGCTGCTCCAGTTGCTCCTACCTGACTCGAATCTCCTGGATGTCAGGCACCAGCAAACGCTGGGGCTCCTTCTCCTCCTCAGGCCGGCGGGCTGGGGACTTCTTCTGCTCTCCTTCTATCACAGTCTCCAGGTCAGGACTCTCTGCCCTGGAGGACATCTGGGGGGTTCTGGGGAAGGAGGAGAGGATGGAATGTAGGAAGAGTGATGGCTAGGGAATACCCATAGACAATGACCGATTCCCAGTGATACAGCTGCTCTGCTTGGGTGTATCACCAGAACTCCCAGCCAGCTTCTTACCTGACCTCCATGGCATTGTAACGTCCTTCCACCAGTGACGGGCAGGTCGAGGAGGGGGTGAGAGTGGGGACCCCAAGAGCTGGCATGGAGGGGTCTCTTATCAAGGTCACGGACATTTCAGACAGCTGTGAAGGAATGGAGCTGTGGACTAGAGTTTCTGCACAAAGCCAGGCACATGCAAAGGACCAGGTTCCTGCTCATASAGGGTGACCCTGGCTGGCAGGGTCCTCCCCTGGCATAGTCCTGAGAAGCCCAGTTCTGGGAAAATCCAGGGCAAGCAGAGGGAGCAGACACTCCAGAGGAGGCATGACTTGTGCCATAGTGCCCATCTGGCCCCCACCCAGCCATCCCCCTGCCAGCTACCCCTCCCTCCTTGGCTCCACCAGCCCAGCAGAGCGGGGCAGCAGCTGTACCTTGCTCTCACTGGCGCTAATGCAGACGTGGCTGTGGCTGTACTCCCTGTTGAAGGTGTGCGTGAGCAGGCGCAAGCACTGCAGAGAGAGGAGGAGGACAGTGGGGCATGAGGCACATTCCACCTCCCRCTCCCCTTGGGCTTTCTCCTGCCACAGCCCCTAGCCGCCCTGTGGAAGCCACTTCCCGGCTTGATCCCCACAAGCTGGGGATGCTGCAGCATGGTACCTTCACTGCCAGCTCCTTCTGCCTCTCGCTGGGAGTCTCAGGGGGTGAGGTGCGGCCTTCAGGGGCCCCGTCAGCAGAAAGTGGGGAGGAGATGCAGGAGGTGCTTCGGGACTCAGAATCCTCACTGGAGCAGGGTGACAGGGTCTCCATGCCCAGGCGCTGGGTCGTCTCCAGCTTCTCACGCAGTAACAGGTAGTGTCTCGTCTTCTCCACCTGGGCACAGACACTCAGGCTCAGGGGTGGCCCTTTCCCCCATCACCAGGCCTCATCAACCCCATTTACTAATTAGCTTTGGATCTGCTGGGATCTAGCAGTGATACACAGGAGTACTGGCAGCACAGCCCCATTCCTGCCTTCTCCCACAACCAAGATAGCTGCCACACACGCTGGGTGGGGAATCCCCCCAGCACCAGCAGAGCTGTGAATTGCACCATTTCAGCCCTTTTCTAGCCCAGACTCTTACTTCTTGCAGGAGGCTGAGCTTCTCCAGCTCCCACTGATGGTCAAGGATGAGGCTGTCACTGCGGGGCCGCCAGCCAGCCAGGTTCTCCTCTCCCCGGACGTAGGCTACAGAGGTGTCCAGCACGCGCCGGCGCCTTCTCTGCATGCCTGTGAGCACAGATGCACAGTTGGGGACACAGACAGACAGCCCCCAGCCCAAATGCCCAGCTGTGCCTCCCTGCCCCWGCCGAACAGGCATGGCACCCACCTGGGCTGCCGGCATCAGCCACACGGCAAAGGCTGAGCTCGTAGACTCCTGTCACACGGTTGCTGTGAGCAAAGAGAGAGGAAGCATTACTGGCTTTGCCCCATYTCCACACCCCAGTTATTTCACCCAGGCCGCTGGGAGGCCCTAGAAAAGCTCCACTCTCTGAGTGATGGCGCTCTTCTCCCCAACTGGAGCATCCTGGTACCTCTCAGAAGCCCGCAGGCTGCCGCTGCCAAAAAGATTGCGGATGGAGCGCGAGGCAGGAAGCTTAGCATCACGGGAGTAGAAAACCATGCAGAAGTCTTTGGTGATGACAGCGGGCTGAGTGCAGTTCTCCATCTGCAGTAGGGAAGGGGGAGGCATCAGGGGGGCTGCAGGCTGGCAGCCCAGCAGGTCTCTCCCACCCTTGTGCCCAGCAGGTTCCACTCCCACGGGGCCCCCAAGCACCAGGTTGAACCCTGCACCCCATAAGCATTGGCTAAGGAAGGGCTCACCCTGGCTGCACCCCAACAGCAGGGGAAATACCAGACTTTKTTGATGTATAGTGACCCCAACCAAGGTCCTTGCCTCGATGTAAGCTGACAGGGTGATGTAGATCTTCTCCCGGTAAGGGGTGACACGGTTGAGCAGCAGCGAGTTGTGCATGGAGCTATCCCACGCCGCCTCAAACTGGTAGAAAGTCCTGCCAAAAAAAGCCAGCAGGGCCAGTAAAACAACCTCCCCAGAACCCTTGGCAGGCGAGCAAGGAGATGCCATTGTTCCCCCCACAGCGCTGCAGCAGGCCTGCAAGGACACACAGACATGCATGCGCAGTGGGGACAGRTAGGGACAGCCACTCCAGAGGACACAGGCTCAAGGCAAAGGGCACAAGGCATGGTGGCAGGAGGACACGGCACCCTTGAAATGGCCAATGGACCGGGGTTTTGGAGAGGAGGGACCGTGGGAGGAGTGGGGTGCTCAGATGGGGTGCAGGCAAGGCAGAGCAGGCTGGGAAGGCAAAGGAGGGTGAAGGAGGGTTCATGCCCCACCCCCGTGTTCAGAGTAGGGGCTGCCACCCCCAGTGCACCCGGGACAGTCCCCACCATCCAGCCTGGGGTACAGCACCTCCCAGTCCCTGCCAGGAGTGGCTGTTGCCATTTGGGTCACGATGGCCAGAAGGGAAAGGAGGGAGGATGCTCAGCACGGAGCGGGTGCTGCCAGCCCACCTCTGGGAGCACAGAGCCCCCCACCAGCCAAGTCCCCTTCCCCTGGGCTGCCCCTGTCTGCCAGCCCTGGGCCCCAGTGAGAAGCCAGAGACCATGATGTAGTGACTGGCCCCTGTCAGGCTGTCTCCCCTGGCTCTTGCTCTACCCTCATCGCCAGCCCCATTCCCATTCTGCTGCCTCTGACCCCTTTGCTGTGTTTCCCATGGCTCCCAGGCTGGGAGAAGGAGCAGGGGACAGCGGGTCCCACTCATCCATGCCTACAGCATCCTGAAGAGGATGACACAGCTCCCCCAGATCAAGAGTGGCAGCTGCCCTCCCTTGGGTTGAGTAGCTGAGGGTGAGGAAGCAGGAGGTGGCTCCAGAGAGAAAGCATGGGGGATCCCTGTTTCACCCCCTGCACCACTCCTGACCTCCCTCCCTGGTCAGCCTTGGCTTTATGGTACACCCACTCCCCAAAACCACCCAGAGCTGCTGCGGACCCGGCTCCCGCCTGAGCATCCTCAAGAAGCTGTGGTTCAGCCACATCTCAATGAGAACACTTCAGCACGTCCCTCAAGCAGCATCCACGTGGCTGAGGAGCAATTTTAACAAGAGCCAGGGCAGCCAGCGGGAGCGGGCAGAGGTTCTCGACTGCAATTTCCCCCATGTTGGAAGAAAAGGGAGAGTGATGCTTTCAACAGGTGTAAAATACAAAACCCCCCCGGCGTGAGACACAGCCAAGGCAAAGGATCGCTTTGCAGACACAGGTTGATAAAGAAAAGAGCGCTCCCCAAGGAGGAGGAGGAGAAGAGGAGCCTCAGGGGAAGGGAGAAAGAGCAAAAAGCAAAGGGAGGAGGCAAAGGGGAAAAAGAGAAAAGCAGGAGGGACCAGACCGAGCAGGTGCGCGTGAAATACCTAGTGTCATTTCCCAGCGAAATGCTATAAGTGGAAGGTGACCCAAGGACAAACACACACATGTACACACACAGAAAAACGACAGGTCAGAAGAGCCCCTCTGGAAGGGACTCGCCCATATCAGCACCACTGGMCAAGGGAGCTCCTGCCTAGCTGAACCCAAAATGGGAATCAAAAGGAGCTCAGCAAGGGCAGACAGAAGCTTGCCAGACTGGGTGAAAACCCTCTGCCTCCCACTTTCCTCACGGTCCAGCAGCTGGGAAGGGAGCACAYGCTCCCTATCCCCTTAACTCTGCCCTTGTGCCATCCCAAGGCAAGGAGCTCCCACCCAGCGCAGTCCCCTGGGACAGTGCCAGCTGGGGGGATGAGCCGTCCCACCGCCGCTCACACAGCAGATGACTTCTTGGCCCACCCCTGGTCCACAAGGAAAGCATCACTGTGCTGAGAGACAGGCAGTGCTCCCTCTGGGCAGTGCCAGTGTGAGCCCATCTCTCTTGCAGGGGGAGGCTGGATCAAGGCTGTATCCGCTTTCCTGCACCCTGGGAGGGGACAGAATGCTGCTGGAGAGACAGCTCTGCCCTCAGACATCGTGGTCTTGAGCAGGACCAGCTTTGAGTTGCTGCAGGGAGGACAGCCTTCGGCACAAAGTTTTGTACCAGGACTCAGGGCACTCCATCTCTTGTCTCCCAGACACCTGCCCCTCTTTTTCTGCCATGGGGCACAGTGGTGGGTCCGTCCCCTGGGGCCTCAGCGATGCTCCCATCCAGAGGCTGATGGCACATTCACAAACCTGGCACCTCTCACACAAATGCCAGGCTCGAACAACCTCTGCCCCTTTACACAGGGGACCAACAGTCTGTGCCACACGTGCGYGTGTGCACCTACTGTCACACCCACACACAGACACGCACTGCCCGTATGCCACACCGACACCCACAGGACAACCGTGCATGGGGTGGGCAGCCACTGCCACACCAACTGCGGAGCTGCCATCGATACCGGGTGCCCAGGAGAGGGCAAACAAAACTTCCACTGTCCTCACCAGCCCTGCAGCTACTCCAAGCAGCACCAGGGGCTGAGCTGGGGCTGGGGCAGGAGACAATGGAGGGTCCAGCACACTCAGTGCCAGGTGCCAGAGAAGATGGGAGAATGGCGAAGTTGAAAAGCAAGAATAAAACCCAAATCAGGCAATGGGGACGCAGGCGTGCGAGGGGGAGCGGCAGCCAGCCAGAGCGTGGCCCAAACGAACAGCAAAAGGGGTTGAGTGAGCAAGAGGTGCCAGCGCAGGAGGGAGGAGGGATGGGGCATGTGGGGGGATGAGGGGCTGGATGTCCAAGTGCTGCCTCTGGCGGGAGTGAGCGTGCCGAGGCAAGAGGGTAGAAAGAAAGAAAGGAGAGAAGAAGGAGGGGTGGAAAAAAAACCAATGGAAACAAATAATACCTAGGCATATCCGAATCAAGAAACTGCCTGCAAAAACACAAAACAATCACATGGTTAGTGTGGGCTTAGATGGGCAATAGCAGCTGAGGGAAGTGAGGGGGGACACCAGGCACTGCCCCCCGCGCCTCCGCCCTGGGCGCTCGACGCGGGGATGGATGCGCTGCTGAGGAGAGAGCTGAACCTCTCCCAGCTTCCTCCTGAGTGGCTCCGGGGCGCTGGGGAGGCTGCAGAGGGGAAGCTAGGGCTGCTCCAGGCAATGGAGGCTGCGTGGCACAAGGCAGCAAAAGCGGGGAGAGCAAGCAGCTGGGAGGAGGGTGAAATGGGCACTGCTCTGCTCTCTGCCTTCCTTCTGCCTGTCCTCACAGCTGCAGGGCGAAGCGTGCATGTCGGCATGTGGAGTGGAGGCAGGGGCCACTGCAGCTACCTGCGGGCAGCTGGCCACCCCTCCTCCCCCTGCCTCAGCGTGGGCAGGCTCCATGGCATAGATATGGGACAGAGATGACAAGTGCACGGTCTGTGCCCCCAAAGAGGCCCCCAGTCTCCACGCTCCTCTYCACATCCCCAGTATCCCCCCAGCCTGAGCCGTGTCCCCTTGTCCTGCAGGACTCACAGGGTGGAAGGCAGAGCAGGAGGCACATCCCTCCTGCCAGGCTACCCCAGGCATGCTGCAGATGCCGTATGGGGGGACCAACTAAACAACCATCCATGTCAGGAGCTGACAAAAAGCTGCACAGCCCCAAAAGCCCGTGGGTGCCACAGCCACCCATCTCCCAGCAAAAAAACCACCACTGAGCCGGGCCCTCCTCATCTGACCATCCCCATGTGGCCTCCCCAAGGCTGTGACAAAGTCTCCTGGTCCAACACTTGCACGCGTGCTGACCTCAGGACTCTGCTCTGCTGTCCCAATACTCCRTGCAGGTTGTTCTGTCATGTCCAGGAGCTGCCCTGAGAGTGCTCAGGGTAGCACCTCCCATTCAGACCCCCACTGTTCCTCCCAAAACACCCTGCCGTGGGACAATCCTCCTTGCAGCAGTAGTGACCACAAAGCAAACGAAGGAAAARGTGGTCCCCATTGCTCGCCAGCATGTTCCTACACCAGTGACCACAACACACACAGCCAAGGACCAGTCCTGCTGCTCCCAGTGCTGGCAACGACCATCGCTGTCTGGTTGCAGCTGCCTGCATGCACACATTTTGGACAGAGACCCCAGCCAGTCCCCCCGAGTTTCACCAGAACCCCTGGTGTAGAGCACAGCTCTGCCCTCCATATCCATGACCTTCCCGCCACTGACGGACTCACACAGGGAGATCTAGGAGATTAAAATCTTCCAGTCCTGCTTTTTTTGTACCCTGCCAAACCCACAGTGGGGACACCTCTAGGCAACCTGGTCTGGTGGAAGGTGTCCCTGCCCATAGCAGGGGATTTGGAGCGAGATCATCTTTAAAGTCCCTTTTAGCTGCAACCACWCTGTGGTTCTATGACACAGCYYGCTGGGACAGACAGGAARGGATGGGCWTCCCTGAAGTCCCCCATACTGGGTGGGAATGGCTTTCCTGCATTGCACACAGATAGGGATCTGCCATGGGTGCCAACTGGCCTTTCCAGCAATTTTGCTAGGACACAGGACCAATAGCCCTTTGTGGCACGTCCCCTCTAGCCACGGAGTTGGGACATSCTCCTGGCACCGGCACCAACTGCCTCCCTGTGCCACGCCATCACAGCCAGCACCAGAGAGCAGGACCCACACACAAATTCCCTGTAGTGCCCTCCCCAGCAAAGCAAGGCCCTGGGGAGGAGAAGGAAGGGGTTTAGGTGGCCTTATAACCCAAGAGCCTGTGCAGGTTCAGAAAAACCCTGCCTCAAGGCAGCAGTGGATCAGCAGAAGGGACAAGAGCCTTCCAGGGGAGAGAAAAGCTGCTACTCACCCCCCTCCATCCCTCACCACAGCACAGGAAGAGCAAAATAAAGCATCACGCACCGGTCATCCTGGGAGGGGTGGATGTACCCAGAGGACAGGATGTTCAGGGACAAGATGTTGGGGTCGATGAGTGACTCATCTGCTTCTGGAGTGTTCCGGATTCGACCTGCAAGCACAGCACAGAGGTGCCTCTGAGGTGACAGGCAGTGGCCCTGTGAGGGTGCCCATGAAGGCTGGGGCACACTGCCTGCCTGCAGCCCCCTGGCAGGCAGCAGTACTGGCCATTCAGCCACTGCTGGCCATTCAGCTCCAGAGATTCTGGTCCAGCTCCTGGACATGGTGGCAGGGGCTGAGGCATCCTGCCCAGGCAGTGTCCCAGTGTCACCTGCCAGACAGCCACTGCTTCACTAGTGCAGGGTAGGAGGGGAGACAAGGCATAAAGCCCCATGTGGGAACATGGGAATGTGRGCAAGAAACAGCCCAGGAAGATACCTGGGAGCTCAGTGGGCTGGGGACTGGCTTGGCTTACCCACAACCAGCTCCCGTACTTCCTTCCAGTGGATGAGGCTTCCCGTTTCATGGACCAAGGTGACAGTGATTCTCCTCTGGATGCCCTGAGACCCACGAGGCCAGAGAGAAGGGACAGTTAACACAGGATCCAACAGGAGTCAGAGCTGGGACAGCATCTGGGGCAGAGAGTACCTGATGAAGGAGGAAAGTCCCATGGCATGGCATGCCTCCACGGTGGTCCACAACGGCAGGGATGTAGCTGGAAGAGAGGATTGCAGCGTGACACAGAATCCTGCCAGCCTGCCCAGAGGTGCTGGGCCCTGGGCAAATCCCCTGCTGCCTTCTGCCCCTCTCCCTCTCCCTTTCCCAGCAGGACTCACTCGCCATTGGCCTCCAGCTCACAGATCTCGAAGAAGACCATCAGGTCATACTTGCACTGGCAGGGGCCAGCACTGGGCCGAGTCATGGTGCTCAGCTTTGTCGCAGGCACTGCAGGGTGACACAACAGGCAGGTGAGAGGCTGAGCCTGCTGCTGGCACTTGGGATGAGGCACAGGATGGCAGGGAAAGGGCAGGGCAGGGAGGGACCTCAGGGCACACACAGAGCAGCAACAAGAGCCTCATCCCAGGGACCTGGCTGAGCACTGGCACGCTTTCTCCCTCGCCCAACACGGGGTGTCAGCAAGAGGCTGGCTTGACCCAGTGCCAGGATGCCCACGGTGTGCCTGCAGTCATGGACACACCCCAAAACACACAGTGCTGCTCCAGGCACTGCTCAGGGGCAGCCAGAGGGAGGATCCCCCTGTTGCCATCTGGGCCACCCAGGGCAAGGAACCTCCTCCCTGCTGCTCTGCAGGTTGAGATGGGGCTCTACACCTTGTTGAGTGTTGTGAAATTGGGTGTCTAGGAATTTTGAGTGCTCTGGCCCATAGTACATTTTGTGGTGCCCCTGGGGTCCTAACTGATCATCTGGGGTTGGGGACACCCACCCAGCACTGGGACTACAGTGGACACAGAAGTGGGAGGCAGGCTCCCTACCTGGTTTGGAGAGTGGCATCACACGGGGGAAATGGCGTCGGGATGGCCTCAGCGGGCTGCAGACAGAACCAGCTTGGTTACAGCACCCCCAGGGACCCCAAAACCAGCCAGCCCCACCACCTGCTCCCTTTCTCTGGGTCCCCAGGCAGCCCACTGCAGCGGGGTGGCCCAGATGTGCCCACCTCAGGACATCCTTGCAGAGAGGTGGGAAGGGGTGCTGCTGGTAATGGCCAAACACCTCAAACACAATCGGCTGGCTCTTGATGTATTCGATGAAGGATTTCGTCACCTCCACAGCGATCTGGAAGAGAAGGAGCTGCTGAGCCACTGATGGTGCAGCTTAGCTGGGAAAGGGGACAGAACCAGCAACAGCACCCGGGATGCGGGAGGGTGTGAGACTTCCAGTCCCCTCATCCACTCCTCCCCTTGTTCAGGGATGCTCTCCCCTCCAAGACCACTGCTGTGAAATCCCAGCCTTTTCAGGTGGRTGACAGTGGCTTTTGGGCTCTCTCCTGCATATCCACCATGTCTAAGGTTGGCTTAGCTGGGTGACTGTGAGGGGCTGGGGAAGCCAGGAGGAAGCTGCTTCCCCGGGAGAGGATCCAGCCAATGGCCCTGCAGAGATCCCAGCAGCTGCAGAGGTGAAGGGGTGGTGGAAGAGGGGTACGTACATTTTGGACATGATAGAAGCCCAGTGGTGGCCCTCGTCCTGTGTTCTTCAAGGGCTCTGTTGAAAAGGCCTCATCGTGGCGATGGATGAAGCTGTGGAGGGAAGGAAGGTGGTTCAGGGGCTGTGGGATGGGGATGTGCTGGAGCAGGGAGGGGAGTGAAAGCAAGGGACCAGAACAGGAGCTGATTTCCCCAGGGGCAGCTGCCCACATTCTTGGCTGGCACAGGACTCCCCAAAGCTGATGGGAGTCTGTCTCCCTGCCTTTTGCCAGTGAGCAAACAAGTGCTTGGGCACATTCCACAGCCCTTGGGTTTGCCTCCCCATCCACAAAGCGCTCAGAGGTGGAGAGGTAGAGCTTTCCAACGCTCACCATGAGCCCCCAGGTGATGGCTGGAGCACGTGGAAGATGCAGGGCTGGGGGGCACTGGGGACTCACTTGAACTGGCAGAAGATGTCTGCGTATTCTGCGGAGATGCTGGAAGCTTGCAGGACTGTCACGCGGAAAGTGAAGATGCTG
>NW_026624974.1:23883-24957 GCF_030028575.1 Malurus melanocephalus | reverse complement strand
AGCAGATGCTCTGCTACTGACACCTCATGTTTTGTCATGCTTCTCTGTGGCAATACTATTTCCAAAGTTGATGCTGGAACCTCTAGACAGCAATGGTATTGATGTCATGTCTCCAAGAGAAGACCAAAATGTTGGTGAGGACACTAACACAATATTGACTTGTGCAGGAGAAAGTTATTTGAGAATAGATGAGGGAAAATGATTTGTTTTTTTTTATTTCGGAGTGTTATTTGTCGGTTTTTTCATTACAGAAGTGAAGACTTCCTAGGCTTTTAAAATGATGGGACCATTGATGAAAATTTTGGGGGAACAGAAAAAAAAGGCCAGTGTATTTCACACTACTTCTGTGGTCAGAAATGCAGATCCACAGCCTGGGGAACGTGTGCACCAGGAAAACAAAAAATAAATTTCCCATTTCAAACACATACCTTAGGTCACACTGTTCTCCCTGAATGCTTTATGATACTGACTAGTAAATTGCAAAAAGATCATAGGAAACCTTTGCCATAGCAATCCTATTTTCAAAATTAGTCCTGTGGTTAGAGAATTTTATCCTTGAATATCGACTTTTCATCTTGCATTATATCTTCACATGACCGTAATTAAAGAAGATGAAGGGAGTTTTCAATAACAAGACAGCTGAATACCAGATGAATACGGTCACCAGTCAGAAGAGGCAATGAGGTGGTACACAGTGCGTGGGAGTCTGTCACAACCACAGCCTGGCTGTCTTGCACACCTTCACCCAACACGGGTGGTAATGCTACAGATCAGCAAGCAAGAGGGCTGTCTGCATATCCGACACATAAAGACATCTCTACTGCAAACTGCAGTAATTTAATTTTAGAGCAGAAAAGCTCCAACCGAGAAATAGAGTTCAACTGTCTTCCATAACTGCTCGACTGTGCTGCAATATCTATCTACGAGCCTCCCCAAAGCAAGASCTGAGGGCTACGGAAAGGAYGAGGCGATAGATATAAAAGCGTCATTAACATACTGAAGCACCCGCCAAACACCCACTGCCCTTGGGCCACACGAACTGAGCCTGGCTCCAAACAGCGCCTGCCCGGGGGA
>NW_026624974.1:12823-19598 GCF_030028575.1 Malurus melanocephalus | reverse complement strand
CTCACAGCCGGGCTCTCCGCCGCACCGGGGCGGAGCCGCTCAGCCGCCGAGACGCCGTTCCTGAGCCTGCAGCGACACCGTGCGCTGCTCCGCCGGCTCACTCGCTGCGTGACATCGCCGGCGCCTGCACTCAGTCATGGTTATGATCATCTCCTCTGCCGTGTCTCGTTTCTCTCTCTGTGTCACTCTCTTGTTATTTTTGCAACGTGCTTCGTTATATTCTATTTCTTTATTCCACTTTCTTCACCTCTCTTCCTTTGTCTTTCTGGTCGTTACTTTTATTCGTTTCTTTTAGTTGCACTTTTCAACATTTTTCTTCCCTTTTTACTCTTTCCCCCCTGTCTCCAGCTCCTTTTTCTTTCTTCTCCTCCTCTCCTTCTTCTATTCTTTCTTTGTTTCTTTCTTTCCCTGCCTTTCCTGCAATACATTCTCCTTTCCCTTTTCTGTCCATCCGTCTCTTCTATAATTCTGCTGCCAGGGCTCCGATGTCCTCCTATGCCATGATCGACGCAATCAACGCTGAGCCTTGAGCTCCAATTACAGGGCATCATTTCCTTCTCATGGGACAGGAGACAATGGGGAGTTTATCTGAGACCAATTTCACTCAGCATTGTGAGAGAACGCCGGTGTATCCAGGTAATCTCCTTGATATACTCCTGCTTGATTTTTCCTCTTTGTCACCATCCTTCCTGTTTTCTTTCCTTCTTCCTTTTTTTCCTTCCTTCTTTCTTTTTTTCTTTTTTTTTTCTTTCTATCCCCTACCTCTTCCCAACTTTTTTTTGTACAGAGATAAAATTGCTGTATGGTACCAAACTCATTTTATGTTTCATCTTTCCTCTTTTTCATTTTCTCTCCATTGCTTTTTTATTCTTTCATTATTTTATTTTTATTTTCCTTCTCCTTCTCTTTTCTTTTCCTCGTCCTCCTCTCACTCTCTCTTCTTCCCTTTTTTCCTACTCTCTTTCTCTTTTAATATAATCTTTTCAACATGACTACAACATTCTCACCATGGAGTGAGGACACACCCTTACACCAAATCTCTCATTCCTATTCCTCATGACTTTTCATCCAGGTTTCCATAGGATTCCTCAATACCGCGGATACAGAAGTCTTCAGCTCTAGAGAGCATGTAGACAAAATGTTGGCGCATGCTTATAGTCTCCTCTATCATCCCTTCTTTCCTTTTTTTCTCTCTTTCTTACTTTCTTGACATTTTACTTGCAGAGATTACTTTCCCTTTCTCACCTCTTTTACTTACTTTCTTTTCCTTCTCTTCCTTTTCCTTTTGTGCCTCACACTACCCTCCCTTGATTCCTCATCTCTTCTGCATCCATAATTTCTTTTCCCTTTACAAAAATGTTTTCTGAACAAAATGATTTCTAAATGTCTACATCATCCTCTTTGTGCATCAGAGACCTGCCCTGTGACAAGAGTCCTCATGGTTGCATTACATGCCTCCTGATGAGGAACAACAGTCCTGATTTCCTCCAGAAAAAGTAAATAGACTGTCCCTACCCCTTCTCTCCCTTTTTTTCCCCATCGGGAAAAAAAAGCCACACTCCTCAGGTTCCAGTCCCCTACCAGAACAGCAAATAACACAGCAAGGCATCAATATGGTAATGAACAGCAGTACTACGCCAGAAAAAGCTACACATCCCTAGGAATCAGAAGACCAATCCCCAAATACTTTGATCAGTGCAAACAGGCTCCAGTAAGACCAAAAAATCCATGGAACTCTCTCACTTGGAACTCAAATGCATCACCAGCACACCAATCTGCCATGAACACTGAAAAAGCACACTGCAACCACCGTTCCTAAGAATTCTTGATGTATTTCAATGAAGAGCTATTCTTCCCACCTCATTTTCCACCTGCTTTATGAATGATAAGCTCTTGCTTCTCCTTTCAGGCAGATAACACCTGACAGAAAAGCACAGCAAGAACTTCCATACTCAGGGGCATTAGTTGCCAAGGAACACCTCCCAGTAGCGTGGTCCACCCAGAAATACATACAAACCTAAACCCCTGGCATTTTCCCTGAGAACCTGCTCTCCAATCCCAACACATCTATTCTGAGAAATACATTAGAGGCTCTCCTCCATCTGTGCTTGCTGCCAACTGCTCAAACCACGCAGGAAGAAGCAAGGAAGAAATGAGAGCAGACTGTTGTGCGTTGTTGGTCCAATCTAGGATTTATAGAATATTTCAAGTTGGAAGGAAGACGTAAGGAGCATCAAGTCTAACTCCCAATCCAGACACATTCAGTCAATCCAAGATGAAGATAACACAATTAAATAGGAACAAAAGTACAGCTGTCTCCCAGAATCATCTTCTTTTGCAAGAAGCTACTTACCTATAGCATCAATGCTTGCTTCTTCAGAAAAGAAATGTTTTCAGAGCAGGAAACTGGTTCTAGTACTAACAGAGACTACTGGGAATAGTAGGCAGAAAACAATGGCACACATTCTAGAAAAGCCTTGAAATCATTGGGCAAAGCACAGCACTCCCATATGCAGTTCTGTCGTGGAGGAAGCACAAGAGACTCCTCAAAGCTAAGGAAGGACATTATCTCAACATCAACCTCATCTCAGGGGAATGGAAAAGTCATCCTACACACTGATGGAAAATTACCTGAACGTTTGCAACCTGACAGGTGTCAAAACTCAGGATCTCATATTATCTGGTGTTACCAACACATTACTAACACGAGAGACAGAAAAACAAATCTGTGAGGGTTTGGTAAGAAGAGAGAAGAAAACCAAAGAGTCCAATTCCACTGTATTTAAATGCATGAAGGAAACAACAGGACGCAAGGACATGCAGAAATTTTGGAGGTCTGGAGAAATCCCAGGCATTAGCAATGTCTGAGGGCGTCTTCTTGACATTGTCTACTAGAATCCTTTGAATCACACCCTGGAAATGACGACTCCACTGAAGCGCACATTCTCCAGTCCTTCACCAAAGACACAGGCTGTGTCCTACAGATCATCTCCCTCACGCAAGACCCTTCCCTGCTAAAGTCACCCTCATCATGACACATGCCCAGACTTTACCTTGTGCCCCTGCAGGATCCTTCCACAATACCACAAAACCTGCCATAAGAACGTCCTTGTTCTTTGCACATCCTCACCTTCCCTTAGAATTTGCACAATGAACATACAGAGGGATGTGAAGCCCCCAATGTCTGGCAGATTCTTCTCCTGTGCATGCATTTCATGCTTTATCCTTTTCAGCAATCTCCAGCAGAAACTCCACAGAACATAAGAACTGAATTCTTAAGAACTCTTTGATGTAAAGGTGTGACAGTTCTGACTCCAGATCACGTGGATTTTACACTTTGAGAAAATAAGAGCAAATGCCAAAGCACAAGCATACCTCATAATATCAACGAGATGGAAGAATTTGTACCACAGAGAACCAGAGGAGGGCTGCTCTTCAGGGTTGTGTGTGTACATCACAGACATCAGAATGAGCCACCTGTGACAACAGGACATGTACCCTCTACCACGGGTAAATTTTCAGGTGGGTAGTTGAGTGCGCAAAGATGACATCCACATTATCATGTGCCCTTAAAAATTAGCCTGAGGAGGACCAAGGCACCACCATGGAAAGATCAATGGCTGTGGAAGCTACTATAGATGCCCACCACTATACAAGGACAGAAGGTTGAAGTGCTACCCTCCTCAAAAACATTTTCCAAAGAAGGAATAAAACAATTCACTGGGAAATAGTCAGCAGTCTGCATGCCACACCCTCTTTACTGATACCTTGTCTACCTCAGGCAGGCAGCAGCACAAGGGACTGTCTCTGGTGGAAGATATTCACAACCTCTAAGGACACAATGGGCATTAAACTACAATGGAATTAACTCAGTACCCAGAAAGCCTTCAACTCCATACCTTTAGGAGCTCAGGAGTGGAAGGAAAACTCAGTGTCCATCCTGCCTTGTAATTTTCTCTGGGCATCCTCCATTGCCTACTCTTGGTTGTGTTCTCAAGACAAGAACATCCTCTCACATTCTTGTCTTCTTATGACATGGCTCATGGTCTTCCCAAGGATTTCCAGTTCCCACAGACTGGAAGGTCACACTTCATATTATGGTATGGTCAGGGCCTACACATTGCCACTGCTATGTCCACCTCACAGTCTCCTGTGGTTTCCCCAACCGCAGACAGAAATATTACTCACTTAGGACAATACTGCTTATAGAGGTGATGCCAGAACAACTCTAAATGCAATAGTCATTGACTGCATTCTGTGAAAGACCAACCCAATGCTGAAAAGCACGTTAGAGCCAACAATGACAGGAAACCTATTGACAGGAAAATGCCATGTTTGGTATGGATTTAATTTTTGGGATTGTGGGAGGTTCTTTTGAAAAAGAAGTTTTTCAGGGGATTTTTAATATTTGGCTGTTGACACAATTATTAACATGAAAATAAGACAATATATGGTCATGCCACCTCACTGGACAATCCACCTGCAATCCGCTTCAGAAAGGCAAGAAAAGATAAACAAAACATATACTTTAGGTCACGCTCTTCTGCCTGCACACTTCCTACTGGTAAGCAGAGTAAAAACATATCTGGAGAAAGAACATAGGAAAAGAGTTCAAGACTTCCCTGCTTTCACAATGACTGTGGTGGGCCAACCAAATAGGAGAAATCACACCATGAGGAGAGAGAACAGTGAAGTCACAATTGTCACCTCACATCACATCTCTTATGGAGGAGAGTCAAAGAGGAGGACAGAATTCTTCATAAGAAACCACATTAAACACCAGCATGATCAGCAGTCAGCAACAGTAATAGTACAGTAAAGAGTACTAGAGGACTCTTGCATTACATGGTCCATGGTCTTCTCAAGGACTTCCAATTCCACCACAAAAATGTTCTCACTTCTCAAGGTCAGCCTTAATATCAGGAAATGGCCAGGGCCTGCTCAGCGCCACAGCTACATTCACCTCTGCAACATGTCACTATCTCCTTCACCTCCTCGGGGCTCACTGCAGATTTTGCAGACCATTGCCAGCAATGAGAGAACCACAAAAAACCATATAGACTATATCATACAGACTGTGTCCAGCACTGTACTCCTTCTAAAGGTGATGTCAGAATATCTCAAAATGGCAATGGCATTGATTTCATGTTGTGATAGAATAATTCTATTATTGACAAGCAACCCAATGTAAAGGATTATATTGCTTCTGTAAGAGAATTCATGTATCAGGTTTTATTACCAGGGATTTTGGTGCTTGCTTAGTTGGTTGAGTTGATTCGTCGTTGCTAAACTTCCAGAGCTTTTGAAAGGACATGGCTCCTGATACAAATATTCCAAGAATATCATGACAAGTCAGGGTATGTCATGCCCATTCTCTGCCTAGGAATGCAATCCTACAACCATTTCCATCAATGAGAGCACCAAAAAAAACCCCACACAGATGATATTGTGTACTCTGTGTTCAGCAGACTCTCTGTAGTTTACCCTTCATGTTTTCTAATGCTTCAGCTATCCTGGATGGAAATCTTACATACCTGGGAGTTCTGTTACTCGCCTGAAATGTTAGACATCCATTTGTAGACATGGTATCAGGATAGCTCTAATTACAATGAGCATTGATTTCATGCTCTGAGAGAAAAAAATCTGAATGTTGATAACCACAGCACCATGAGAAATAATATCCATACAGGTATATTTGTGTGTATTTTTAAGAGAATGTTTCCAAGTAATTCAGAAATCTGCCAGTGCTGACACAAAAACTGAAAGAACATCGTAGCAGACCAATGTCAATCTCCAGCCATTCACAAAAGTACATAGAATGATTTTGAGGGGGTATCAGGGTTGTGGGAAAAATATTCCTTTTCTTACACTGACCATGGATCACCAACCTCTGAGTGATCAGCTTATAACACTATCTAGAGAAATAACATATTGGGGGAAAAATATAGGAAAAATCCATTAGAACCTTTCTGAGTACCTCAATCAATCCACTGGGACAATCAATAGAGGAAAACTACAGCATGGAGACAGAAAATCTTGAAGCCCCAATTGTAACCTTTTAGCACTTGCAGAGGGGAAGAAGAGGGCCGAGTTTTTGACAATGCTGATACCAGCACAGTCAGCAATTGGCAAAGGCAATCAGGTGGTACATGGTGCCTGGCGGACTGTCATCACCACAGCCTGTGTGTTTTCCTCTCCTTCAGCAAGCTCAAGTAGAAATGCTACACAACAGCAGGGAAGAACACTGCCTGCAAAACTGACACCACGGGGCACCTCTCCTCACAATCAACAGTGATTATTTTATAAGAGAGAACAAATATAAGAGAGCACAACTCGCAAACAAAGCAGGAAACCTCAGCTACGGACCCTTAACTGCTGAGGGGTGTCGCAACACATTACCCGACATCAGCAATCATCGGGGGGCTCGAGTAAGAAGACGGCGGCAGCAGCAAAGATGCCGTTAATCCGCCAACAATACACGAGCCTCAAACCGAGGGGGAGCAGTCCGGAACACAGAGGGCAGGGGAGAAATGAGACAGGAGGAAGAAAAAGAGTAGAGGCGAGCAAGGCAGTGCCACTGACCGTGTCCAGGAGAGCCGACGGCTCCGGCTGAGTGTCCTYGGCCGCGGGGCCGGGCGGCGGCGGAGGGAAGTTGGGGCTGAAAACCATCAGGTCGCTCTTGCCCGCGCCGTCCGCCACGCACAGGCTCCGGCTGTGGCGCTGCGAGTACGACCAGCTGCCCACTTCGCTGGCGCACACGAGCGTCGTGGGCCCG
>NW_026624974.1:7325-8648 GCF_030028575.1 Malurus melanocephalus | reverse complement strand
CCGGGCTCTCCGCCGCACCGGGGCGGAGCCGCTCAGCCGCCGAGACGCCGTTCCTGAGCCTGCAGCGACACCGTGCGCTGCTCCGCCGCCACATACGCTCCCTGACATCGCCGGCGCCTCCGTTCCGTCATGGCCATCTCCTCCGCCGCCGGTTCCGCTCTGTCTTTTTTTTCTTTTTTCCTTTTCCTTGCTGTTTGCTTGCACAGGGTAATTTCTTTCCCTCCTCCTCTCTTCCTTCCTTTCTTCCTTCTGGTTTTATGATTTTCATCGGTTTGAGTTTCCCTTCTCTTTCCCATTCTTTATCGTATTCCTATTCCCTTGTCTACCTTTGCGTCTCCTGTTGCTTATTGTCCTGCTGTGCCATGCTCTTTAAGCCATTTTTCCTTCTCTTTCCAACCTTCTCTCGTCTTCACCCGCCCTGGCAACTCGTCTGTCGCCCGCAACGCCGCGGCGGAGAACATAAAGTCGGAGCCCTCAGCGATCATTACAGGATATCACCGCCGGGGCGCCGTGCTCTGTCCAGTGAAAGGCTGTTAGGGACCAGCTCTGTTCCGCTTCCACACAAAGGTCGGTGCGTGCTGATCAAATCCTTTATTATCCTTCGTTTTCTTCCATATTCGTTTTTTTAAAAAATTCATTCTTCCTTTCTTCCTTGCTCCCTTTCTGTCTTGCTTTTTACTTATATAGTCTCGTTCCTTGACATATCCTTCTCTTCTGCTGATATATCTTTTTTTTTTCCCTTCACTTTCCTTGTTCTCTTTCCCTGTGTTCTTCGTGCTCTCAAATGTCACAATTTTACCTCCTCCTTCTCTCTCTTTTTCTTTCTTCATGTCTTCTGCTGTCATTCTATTTCCTTCACTAATGTTATTTCCAAATGTTCATATAATACTGTCAATGAAAATGTCCTTCGAGAAAAGTTCTCATTCCTCTCTCTCGCAATGATTTCTTCCATAGTTCCTTTTACTCCACTCCTACTTTGTCCTTTTTCCTTTTTTCTTTCTTTTTTTTTTTTCCGCTGGCTCTGCATTGTCTTTTCCTCTCGTTCTCTTTTACATTCGTCCTTTATCTTCCATTATTTTTTCCCCTAAAGAAAATGCTTTGAATATAGCTACACTACCACGTCATGAAGCACTGACGTGCGTTTAGCAAAAGCTCTCATTCCTCTTCCCTTCCACCTCCCATTCCTCATGCCAGGGATCAGCCTTCCTGCTTTCCTCCACTACCATGCACCTGCAGCTTCCCTTCCTTTCAGGATGAAAGMCACACTTTGARCCTWCAGTCATCTCAAGGACCCAGTAAATAAATCAGCAAGGGCAATCATAT
>NW_026624974.1:3918-6671 GCF_030028575.1 Malurus melanocephalus | reverse complement strand
AAACTGCAGGACCAGGAGTACTGACTGTAGGGACAGTGTCCCTTAATGCCAACTGGAAGACCAAGACCAGAGAGATGACCAATGCAATGTCCCAAGAAAGGCTGGCAGACTGACACAAATTTTAAAAAGCCTTCTGTTTGACCAAGAAAATTCCTCAACAAAGACAAATGTTTAAAGACATGGGTGACAAGTCGCTTCATAAGCAGTAACAGCACAGGGAACAACAGAATGCAAGAATACAGAGGACTGCTGGAGGATCTCAGGACAGCAGCACTATGGGCTGGGCATTTTCTCAACGTTTTTTTCTATTGGCATTCTCTATCTCAATGCATGGCCAATGAGATCTCCACAGCTAATCACACATTCTCCAGTTACCATGTTCTACCCAGTTATCACCATTACCCTGAGACACCACTCTTCACCACTCAAATTCACCCTCCACACCATTCAAGTCCAGGCTTTATTTAGGGCCACACACAGGATCACTGCCAAAATATCGAACACTGTTCCACCTCAGCAATATGCCCTATCTGTAAACCCCACTCTCCGTGTGATCCAGGCCCTTATACCTCCTCATCTTTCCTTATGATCATCACAAAAGAGGTATAGAATGTCTAAAAGCCACACAGCATCTGGCAGGATCTCCTACCTACATGATCTTCCTTGCTCCTTTCCAGCAATCTCAGGTGGAAACACCACAGAGCTACACATTACAGTACCTAAAAATTCTGTGATTAGAGCTGGGACATCTCTATTTCTTCAAGAGAACACAGTAAGTGCCAAAGCACAAGAGCGCTCACAATGTCAGCCAAGTTCAATTTGTACCACATGAGCTGGGCTAATCATGCAGGTTTTAGGGTGTATTTGCATACTTCAGGGTGAGCCACGTGTGACATCAGGACACACCATCTCTACTGAGACCACTTGTGCAGTGCACAAGTAGAGGAAGTTGAGTACATACAGATTATGTCCATCACATCATGTGTTCCTAAAAATCCCACCTGAGGAGGAGGAAGGAACCATCGTGGCAAAATCTACAGCTGTAGGGACTACTATGGATGCTCACTACTATAGAGGGGCAGCAAGTTTAGGCCTTCCCCTCCCACAACACCTTGAAATCTTGAACTTGAAAAAATTCTTCCATCAGACAACATTCAGCACTCTCCATCTCACTGGCTCTTACCAACACATGGCCTATATCAGGCACGGAGCATCCACATAAGAAACGGTCTCTGGTGGGAGAGACTGGTTGGGAGAGAAGGAAGGCTCCCTTCTCCAGACCCTTAGGGCCCAGGAAAGGATCCTCAGCAAGAACATTCTGTTCCCACCCTGCCTCACAATTTCTTGTACAAATCCCCCACTCCCCCATTCTGAGACATATTCTCAAGACAAGCATATAATCACTTGATATTTTCTTATGACATGACCCATGGTCTCCRCAAGGATTTCCAGTTTCCCCACACAAGTCTTTCTGCTGCTCATGTTCACCCTTCCCACCAGGAATCAGCCAGATCCTACTCTCTACGACAGATCACACTTTCCATTCCTCTCTCAAGGTTCAACATGACTTTTGTTTATCCTTCCCAGCAATGACAATTATATGCAATATGCAATACAATAAATGCCCACAGATGGTATCATCAACACACTGTACAGCAGATGCTCTGCTGCTGACACCTCATGTTTTGCCATGCTTCTCTGTGGGAACACTATTTCCAAAGTTCATGCTGGAACCTCTAGACAGCAATGGCATTGATGTCATGTCTCCAAGAGAAAAACCAAAATGTTGGTGAGGACACTACTCTAAAACAATATTGACTTGTGCAGGAGAATGTTATTTGAGAATAGATGAGGAAAAGTGATTTTTTTTTTATTTGGGAGTGTTTTTTGTCGGTTTCTCCATTACAGAAGTGAAGACTTCCAGGGCTTTGAAAATGATGGGACCATTGATGAAAATTTTGGGGGAACAGAAAAAGAAGGCCAGTGTATTTCACATTACTTCTATGGTCAGAAAAGCAAATCCACAGCCTGGGGAATGTGTGCACCAGGGAACCAAAAAATAAATTTCCCATTTCAAACACATACCTTAGGTCACACTGTTCTCCCTGAATGCTTTATGCTACTGACTAGATAATTGTAAAAAGATCATAGGAAACCTTTGCCACAGCAATCCTGTTTTCTAAATGAGTCCTGTAGTTAGAGAATTTTATCCTTGAATATCGACTTTTCATCTTGCATTATATCTTCACATGACCGTAATTCAAGAAGATGAAGAGAGTTTTCAATAGCAAGACAGATGAATACCAGCACGGTCAGCAGTCAGAAAAGGCAATGAGGTAGTACACAGTGCGTGGGAGTCTGTCACAACCACAGCCTGGCTGTCTTGCACACCTTCACCCAACACAGGTGGTAATGCTAAACATCAGCAAGGAAGACGGCTGTCTGCATATCCGACACATACAAATATCTCTACTGCAAACTGCAGTAATTTAATTTTAGAGCAGAAAAGCTCCAACCGAGAAACAGAGTTCAACTGTCTTCCATAACTGCTCGACTGTGCTGCAATATCTATCTACGAGCCTCCCCGAAGCAAGAGCTGAGGGCTACGAAAAAGACGAGGCGACAGATGCAAAAGTGCCTTTAACATACTGAAGCACCCGCCAAACACCCAGCGCCCTTGGGCCACACGAACTGAGCCCGGCTCCAAACAGCGCCTGCCCGGGGGATGGGATAGAAGGGGCAGAGAAGAGGAC
>NW_026624974.1:0-1497 GCF_030028575.1 Malurus melanocephalus | reverse complement strand
CTCACAGCCGGGCTCTCCGCCGCACCGGGGCGGAGCCGCTCAGCCGCCGAGACGCCGTTCCTGAGCCTGCAGCGACACCGTGCGCTGCTCCGCCGCCACATAAGCTCCCTGACATCGCCGGCGCCTCCGCTCCGTCATGGCCTTCTCCTCCGCCGCCTGTTCCCCTCATTCTTTTTTTTTATTGTCCTTTCTTTTTTCCTTATCTACACTCCTTCTCTACACGACGCTCTTCCGATCATAAATGAGGTGGGTATATAATTGTTTTCCTTTTCCTTGCTGTTTGCTTGCACAGGGTAATTTCCTTCCCTCCTCCTCTTTTCCTACCTTTTTTCCTTCTGGTTTTATAATTTTCTTCGGTTTGAGTTTCCCTTCTCTTTCCCATTCTTTATCGTATTCCTATTCCTTTGTCTACCTTTGCGTCTCCCGTTGCTTGTCCTTTTCATTTATTGTCCTGCTGTGCCATGCTCTTTAAGCCATTTTTCCTTCTCATTCCAACCTTYTCTCGTCTTCACCCGCGCTGGCAACTCGTCTGTCGCCCGCAACGCCGCGGCGGAGAACATAAAGTCGGAGCCCTCAGCGATCATTAAAGGACATCACCGCCGGGGCGCGGTGCTCGATGCATTGAAAGGCTGTTAGGGACCAGTTCTGTTCAGCTTCTAGACAAAGATCGGTGCGTGCTGATCAGGTCCTTTATTATCCTTCGTTTTCTTCCATATTCGATTTTTTAAAAAAATTCATTCTTCGTTTCTTCCTTGCTCCCTTTCTGTCTTGATTTTTACTTATATAGTCTCGTTCCTTGACATATCCTTCTCTTCTGCTGATATATCTTTTTTTTTCTCTTTTTCCCTTCACTTTCCTTGTTCTCTTTCCCTGTGTTCTTCATGCTCTCAAATGTCACAATTTTACCTCCTCCTTCTCTCTCTTTTTCTTTCTTCATGTCTTCCGCTGTCGTTCTATTTCCTTCACTAATGTTATTTCCAAATGTTCATATAATACTGTCAATGAAAATGTCTTTCGAAAAACGTTCTCATTCCTCTCTCTCGCAATGATTTCTTCCATAGTTCCTTTTATTCCACTCCTACTTTGTCCTTTTTCCTTTTTCTTTCTTTTTCCCCCTGGCTCTGCATTGTCTTTTCCTCTCGTTCTCTTTTACATTCATCCTTTATCTTCCATTATTTTTTCCCCTAAAGAAAATGCTTTGAAAATAGCTACACCACCACGTCATGAAGCACTGACGTGCGTCTARCAAAAGCTCTTATTCCTCTTCCCTTCCATCTCCCATTCCTCATGCCAGGGATCAGCCTTCCTGCTTTCCTCCACTACCATGCACCTGCAGCTTCCCTTCCTTTCAAGATGAAAGCCACACTTTGAACCTACAGTCATCTCAAGGACCCAGTAAATAAATCAGCAAGGGCAATCATATTACAAAGAACTGCTCTGTTATATCAGAAAGGAGTCCACTCATTCAGACATCTAACACAAAAAGAACTCCAAATA
>NW_026624973.1:16003-21479 GCF_030028575.1 Malurus melanocephalus | reverse complement strand
CTCCTGGGCGAAGTCGGCGGCGAGCCACTGCATCTCCTCGCACAGGTGAGCCCCCAACCCGCCCAGGTGAGCCCAGGTGACCCCGAAACCGCCCCAAAATCACCCCAAATCACCCCAAAACTGCACCCAGGTGTGCCCAGGTGTCACCTGAGCCTCTCCAGGTGTGACCACACCTCTCCAGGTGAGACAGGGAACCAAAAACACCAAAAAATGACCAAAAAACACGGAAAAATGACCGAAAAAAACCCAAAAAAACACCAAAAAAACATCATAACTCGCTCAAATTTCACCAGATTTTCACCAAATTTTCACCGATTTGCCCCAAATTTTGGGACAGCTGTGCCCAGGTGTGCTCTCAGGTAATCCAGGTGCTCTAACTCCATCCAGATGCACAAGATGACGAAAAAACACCAAAAAAACACCAAAAAAACACCCAAAAATCACCAAAAAACCATCGTAACTCGCTCAAATTTCGCCCGATTTTTGCCAAATTTTCACCGAATCGTCCCAAATTTTGAGCCAGCTGTGCCCAGGTGACACCTGAGCCTCTTCAGGTGCTCCAGGTAACCAAAAACCACTCAAAAAACACCAAAAAAAACCACCCAAAAAACACCCAAAATTCACAACAAAACCACCGTAACTCGCTCAAATTTCACCCGATTTTCGCCAAACTTTCACCAAATGACCCCAAATTTTCACCGAATTTCACTCAGACTCTCACCTTCCTGGCCACGCCCCTCTTCCAGCGTCGCTCCTGGGCGCAGTCGGCGGCGAGCCACTGCATCTCCTCGCACAGGTGAGCCCGAAACCGCCCCAAAATCACCCCAAATCACCCAAAATCACCCCAAAATCACCCCAAAATCACCCCAAAACTGCACCCAGGTGTGCCCAGGTGTCACCTGAGCCTCTCCAGGTGCTCAAACCCCATCACAGGTGCTCCAGGTGACCAAAAAACACCCAAAAAACACCCAAATTGTGCTCAAATTTCGCCGAAAATTCACCAAAAAACCACCGTAACTCGCTCAAATTTCGCCCGATTTTCGCCAAATTTTCACCGATTTGCCCCAAATTTTGGGCCAGCTGTGCCCAGGTGTGCTCTCAGTAATCCAAGTGCTCAAACCCCATCCAGGTGCAGCAGATGATGAAAAACCACCAAAAATTCACAGAAAAACCACCAAAAAACCACCGTAACTCGCTCAAATTTCACCCGATTTTTGCCAAATTTTCACCGAATCGCCCCAAAATTTCACCCAGGTGTGCCCAGGTGTGTCCTGAGCCTCTCCTGGTGCTGAAACCTCATCACAGGTGCTCCAGGTGACCAAAAAACACCAAAAAATGACGGAAAAACACCCAAAAAAATCACCAAAAAAAGCTCAAAACTTGGTCAAATTTCGCCCGAATTCCGCCAAATTTCCACTGAATCACCCAAATTTTGGGCCAGGTGTGCCCAGGTGTGCCCTGAACCTCTCCAGGTGCTCAAACTCCTCCACAGGTGCTCCAGGTAAGCAAAAAACACCCAAAAATGACCAAAAAACACCAAAAAATGACCAAAGAAACCCCAAAAAACCACCGTAACTCGCTCAAATTTTGCCCGATTTTCACCAAACTTTCACCGATTTTCACGGAATTTTCACCAAAATTTGGCTCTGAGTCTCACCTTCCTGGCCACGCCCCTCTTCCAGCGTCACTCCTGGGCGAAGTCGGCGGCGAGCCACTGCATCTCCTCGCACAGGTGAGCCCCCAACCCGCCCAGGTGAGCCCAGGTGACCCCGAAACCGCCCCAAAATCACCCCAAATCACCCCAAAACTGCACCCAGGTGTGCCCAGGTGTCACCTGAGCCTCTCCAGGTGTGACCACACCTCTCCAGGTGAGACAGGGAACCAAAAACACCAAAAAATGACCAAAAAACACGGAAAAATGACCGAAAAAAACCCAAAAAAACACCAAAAAAACATCATAACTCGCTCAAATTTCACCAGATTTTCACCAAATTTTCACCGATTTGCCCCAAATTTTGGGACAGCTGTGCCCAGGTGTGCTCTCAGGTAATCCAGGTGCTCTAACTCCATCCAGATGCACAAGATGACGAAAAAACACCAAAAAAACACCAAAAAAACACCCAAAAATCACCAAAAAACCATCGTAACTCGCTCAAATTTCGCCCGATTTTTGCCAAATTTTCACCGAATCGTCCCAAATTTTGAGCCAGCTGTGCCCAGGTGACACCTGAGCCTCTTCAGGTGCTCCAGGTAACCAAAAACCACTCAAAAAACACCAAAAAAAACCACCCAAAAAACACCCAAAATTCACAACAAAACCACCGTAACTCGCTCAAATTTCACCCGATTTTCGCCAAACTTTCACCAAATGACCCCAAATTTTCACCGAATTTCACTCAGACTCTCACCTTCCTGGCCACGCCCCTCTTCCAGCGTCGCTCCTGGGCGCAGTCGGCGGCGAGCCACTGCATCTCCTCGCACAGGTGAGCCCGAAACCGCCCCAAAATCACCCAAAATCACCCCAAATCACCCCAAATTTCACCCAGGTGTGCCCAGGTGTGCCCTGAGCCTCTCCAGGTGTGACCACACCTTCTCCAGGTGAGACAGGTAAACAAAAAACACAAAAAAATGACCGAAAACCACCCAAAAAATGCGCAAAAAACCACCAAAAAACCACCGTAACTCGCTCAAATTTCACCCGATTTTCACCGAATTTTCACTGATTTGCCCCAAATTTTGGCCCAGGTGTACCCAGGTGACACCAGAGCCTCTCCAGCTGCAACCACACCTTTTCCAGGTGCTCCAGGAAACCAAAAACCACCAAAAAATGACGGAAAAGCACCCAAAAATGACCAAAAAACGCTCAAAACTCACTCAAATTTCGCCCAAATTTCTCCCAAATTTCGCTCAAATTTCACCCATTTTCACCAAATCATTCCAAAATTTCATCCAGGTGTGCCCAGGTGTGCCCTGAGCCTCTTCAGGTGTGCCCACACCTTCTCCAGGTGCTCCAGGAAACCAAAAAACACCAAAAAATGACCGAAAACCCAACAAAAAACCACCGTAACTCGCTCAAATTTCACCTGATTTTCACCAAATTTTCACTGAATTGCCCCAAAATTTCACCCAGCTGTGCCCAGGTGTGTCCTGAGCCTCTCCAGGTGTGCCCACACCCATCCAGGTGCTCCAGGTGACCAAAAAACACCAAAAAATGTCCAAAGAACACTCAAAAATCACCAAAAAATGCTCAAAACTTGCTCAAATTTCACCCGATTTTCGCCAAATTTTCACCGATTTGCCCCAAATTTTGGGCCAGGTGTGCCCAGGTGTGCCCTGAACCTCTCCAGGTGCTCAAACTCCTCCATAGGTGCTCCAGGTAAGCAAAAAAACACCAAAACCCACCCGAATTGCGCTCAAATTTCACCAAAAATTCACCAAAAAAACACCGTAACTCACCCAAATTTCACCCGAATTTCACCAAATTTTCACCGAATCACCCCAAAATTTCACCCAGGTGTGTCCAGGTGTGCTCTGAGCCTCTCCAGGTGTGACCACACCTTCTCCAGGTGAGATAGGAAACCAAAAACCGCCAAAAAATGATGGAAAAACACCCAAAAAACACAAAAAAATGTGCAAAACTCGCTCAAATTTCACTCGAATTTCTCCCAAATTTCACTCGAATTTCGCCAAATTTTCACCAAATTTTCACTGAATGGCCCCAAAATTTCACCCAGCTGTGCCCAGTGCTCAAACCCCATTCAGATGCACCAGGTAAGCAAAAACCACCCAAAAAATGGGCAAAAACCACCAAATTCCACAAAAAAAACCACCATAACTCGCTCTAATTTCACCCGATTTTCGCCAAATTTTCACCGATTTGCCCCAAATTTTGGGCCAGGTGTGCCCAGGTGTCACCTGAGCCTCTCCAGGTGCTCCAGGTAACCAAAAAACACCAAAAAACAGCCAAAAAACACCAAAATATGACCAAAGAACACCCCAAAATGACCAAAAAATGCTCAAATTTCACTCAAATTTCACCCAAATTTCACCGAATTTTCACCGAAACGCCCCAAAATTTTACCCAGCTGTGCCCAGGTGCTCAAACGCCATTCAGATGCACCAGGTGACCAAAAAATGGGCAAAAATCACCAAAATCCACCAAAAAAACACCAAAAAACACTCGAATTTCGGTCAAATTTCACCCGATTTTCACCGAATTTTCACCGATTTGCCCCAAATTTTCACCCAGGTGTGCCCAGGTGTGCCCAGGTGACACCTGAGCCTCTCCACGTGCTCCAAACAACCGAAAACCACCAAAAAATGACTGAAAAACACCCAAAAATCACTGAAAAACACCAAAAAACCACCGTAACTCGCTCAAATTTCACCCGATTTTCACCAAATTTTCACCGATTTTCACCAAATTTCCCGCCGGGTCTCACCTTCCTGGCCACGCCCCTCTTCCAGCGGCGCTCCTGGGCGCAGTCGGCGGCGAGCCACTGCATCTCCTCGCACAGGTGAGCCCCCAACCCGCCCCAAAATCACCCAAAATCACCCAAAAACACCCAAAATCACCCAAAATTTCACCCAGGTGTGCCCAGGTGTGTCCTGAACCTCTCCAGGTGCTCAAACTCCTTCATAGGTGCTCCAGGGAACCAAAAAACACCCAAAAAACACCAAAAAACACCCGAATTGCGCTCAAATTTCACCAAAAATTCACCAAAAAAACACCGTAACTCACTCAAATTTCACCCGATTTTCGCCAAATTTTCACCGATTTTCACCAAAATTTGGCTCTGGGTCTCACCTTCCTGGCCACGCCCCTCTTCCAGCGGCGCTCCTGGGCGAAGTCGGCGGCGAGCCACTGCATCTCCTCGCACAGGTGACCCCGAACCCCCCCCAAAATCACCCAAAATCACCCCAAAATCACCCCAAATCACCCAAATCACCCCAAATTTCACCCAGGTGTGCCCAGGTGTGCCCTGAGCCTCTCCAGGTGTGACCACACCTTCTCCAGGTGCTCCAGGTGACCAAAAACACCAAAAAATGACTGAAAACCACCCAAAAAACGCACAAAAAATCACCAAAAAACACCGAAAAAACACCGTAACTCACTCAGATTTCATCCAAATTTCACTGAATTTTCACCGAATTGACCCAAAATTTCACCCAGGTGTGCCCAGGTGTGCTCTCAGGTAATCCAGGTGTTCAAACCCCATCACAGGTGCTCCAGGTGACAAGATAACACCCAAAAACACCCAAAATTCACCAAAAAACACCCGAATTGCGCTCAAATTTCGCCGGAAATTCACCAAAAAACCACCATAACTCGCTCAAATTTCATCCAATTTTCGCCAAATTTTCACTGATTTGCCCCAAAATTTCACCCAGCTGTGCCCAGGTGTGCTCTCAGGTAATCCAGGTGCTCAAACCTCATCACAGGTGCTCCAGGTGACCAAAAAACACCAAAAAATGA
>NW_026624973.1:13296-15255 GCF_030028575.1 Malurus melanocephalus | reverse complement strand
ACCAAAATTCACCAAAAAAAGACCAAAAAACACCCGAATTTCGCTCAAATTTTGCCCAAATTTCACCAAATTTTCACCAATTTTTTACCAAATCTCCTCCTGGGTCTCACCTTCCTGGCCACGCCCCTCTTCCAGCGTCGCTCCTGGGCGAAGTCGGCGGCGAGCCACTGCATCTCCTCGCACAGGTGAGCCCGAAACCGCCCCAAAATCACCCAAAATCACCCTAAATCACCCCAAAATCACCCCAAAATCACCCAAAATTTCACCCAGCTGTGCCCAGGTGTGCTCTCAGGTACTCCAGGTGCTCAAACCCCATCACAGGTGCTCCAGGTGACCAAAAAACACCCAAAAAACACCAAAAAACACCCGAATTGCGCTCAAATTTCACCAAAAATTCACAATAAAAGCACCGTAACTCGCTCAAATTTCACCCGATTTTCGCCAAATTTTCACCGATTTGCCCCAAATTTTGGGCCAGCTGTGCCCAGCTGTGCCCAGGTGTGTTTTCAGGTAATCCAGGTGCTCTAACTCTATCCCGATGCACAAGATGACGAAAAACCACCAAATAAACACCAAAATTCACAAAAAAACCACCAAAAAACCACCGTAACTCGCTCAAATTTCACCCGATTTTCGCCAAATTTTTCCCAAATCGCCCCAAAATTTCACCCAGGTGTGCCCAGGTGTGCCCTGAACCTCTCCAGGTGTGACCACACCCATCCAGGTGCTCCAGGTAACCAAAAACCATCAAAAAACGACCAAAAAACACCAAAATTCACAAAAAAACCACCAAAAAACCACCATAACTCGCTCAAATTTCACCCGAATTTCACCAAACTTTCACCGAATCCCCCCAAAATTTCACCCAGGTGTGCCCACCTGTGCTCTCAGGTAATCCAGGTGCTCAAACCCCGCTCTAACCCCATCCAGATGCACCAGATGGTGAAAAAAACAACAAAAAAACCACCAAAATTCACCTAAAAAACACCCAAAAACCACCGTAACTCGCTCAAATTTCACCCGAATTTCACCGAATTTTCACCGAATCGTCCCAAAATTTCTCTCAGGTGTGGCCAGGTGACACCTGAGCCTCTCCAGGTGTGACCACACCTTCTCCAGGTGTTCAAACCCCATCACAGGTGCTCCAGGTAAGCAAAAAACAACAAAAAATGACCGAAAACCACCCAAAAAATGCTCAAAACTCGCTCAAATTTCACCCAAATTTCACCCGAATTTCACTGAATTTTCACGGATTCGCCCCAAAATTTCACCCAGCTGTGCCCAGTGCTCAAACGCCATTCAGATGCACCAGGTAACCAAAAAACACCCCAAAAAATGGGCAAAAATCACCAAAATCCACCAAAAAGACACAAAGAAACACCGTAAGTCGCTCAAATTTCACCCGATTTTCACCAAATTTTCACCGAATCCTCCCAAAATTTCACCCAGCTCTGCCCAGGTGTGTCCAGGTGTGCTCTGAGAATCTCCAAGTGCTCCAGGAAACCAAAAAACACCAAAAAATGGGCAAAAAACACCAAAAATCACCCAAAAAATCACCAAAAAACGCTCAAAACTCGCTCAAATTTCACCCGATTTTCACCGAATCGCCCCAAAATTTCACCCAGGTGTGCCCAGGTGACACCTGAGCCTCTCCAGGTGCTCAAACCCCATCACAGATGCTCCAGAGAACCAAAAAACACCAAAAAACACCCGAATTGCGCTCAAATTTCACTGAAAATTCACCAAAAAAACACCGTAACTCGCTCAAATTTCGCCCAAATTTCGCCAAATTTTCACCGAACCACCCCAAATTTTCCGCCGGATCTCACCTTCCTGGCCACGCCCCTCTTCCAGCGCCGCTCCTGGGCGAAGTCGGCGGCGAGCCACTGCATCTCCTCGCACAGGTAATCCCAGTGAACTTTGGGCCGCGGCGGCTCCGGGACTTTGGGCAAACGGCGC
>NW_026624973.1:8948-12252 GCF_030028575.1 Malurus melanocephalus | reverse complement strand
ACCACCGTAACTCGCTCAAATTTCGCCCGATTTTTGCCAAATTTTCACCGATTTTCACCAAATTTCCCGCCGGATCTCACCTTCCTGGCCACGCCCCTCTTCCAGCGTCGCTCCTGGGCGCAGTCGGCGGCGAGCCACTGCATCTCCTCGCACAGGTGAGCCCGAAACAGCCCCAAAATCACCCAAAATCACCCCAAATCACCCCAAATCGCCCCAAAATCACCCAAAATCACCCCAAAACTGCACCCAGGTGTGCCCAGGTGTGCCCTGAGCCTCTCCAGGTGCTCCAGGGAACCAAAAACCACCAAAAAATGACTGAAAAACGACCAAAAAACCACCAAAATTCACCAAAAAAACACCAAAAAACCACCAAAAAAACCACCAAAAACCACCAAAACTCGCTCAAATTTCACACGAATTTCACCCAAATTTCGCTTGAATTTTGCCAAATTTTTACCAAATTTTCACTGAATGGCCCCAAAATTTCACCCAGGTGTGCCCAGTGCTCAAACGCCATTCAGATGCACCAGGTGACCAAAAAACACCCAAAAAACACCTAAAAACACCAAAAAAAACCCAAATTGCACTCAAATTTCGCAGAAAATTCACCAAAAAAACACCATAACTCGCTCAAATTTCACCCGATTTTCACCAAACTTTCACCGATTTGCCCCAAATTTTGGGCCAGGTGTGCTCTCAGGTAATCCAGGTGCTCTAACTCTATCCAGATGCACAAGATGACGAAAAACCACCAAAAAAACACCAAAATTCACAAAAAAAACACCAAAAAACCACCGTAACTCGCTCAAATTTCACCTGAATTTCACCAAATTTTCGCCAAATGACCCCAAATTTTCTGCCGGATCTCACCTTCCTGGCCACGCCCCTCTTCCAGCGGCGCTCCTGGGCGAAGTCGGCGGCGAGCCACTGCATCTCCTCGCACAGGTGAGCCCGAAACCGCCCCAAAATCACCCCAAATCACCCCAAAATCACCCCAAATCACCCCAAAATCACCCAAAATCACCCCAAAACACCTCAAATTTCACCCAGCTGTGCCCAGGTGTGCCCTGAGCCTCTCCAGGTGCTCCAGGGAACCAAAAACCACCAAAAAATGACCGAAAAACACCCAAAAAACCACAAAAAAATCCACCCAAAAAACACCAAAAAAACACCGTATCTCACTTAAATTTCACCCAAATTTCACCCAAATTTCGCTTGAATTTCGCCAAATTTTTACCAAATTTTCACCGAATGGCCCCAAAAGTTCACCCAGGTGTGCCCAGTGCTCAAACCCCATTCAGATGCACCAGGTGACCAGAAAACACCCAAAAAATGGGCAAAAATCACCAAAATTACCCCAAATTTCGCTCAAAATTCACAGAAAAACCACCAAAAAACCACCGTAACTCGCTCAAATTTCACCCGATTTTCACCAAATTTTCACCGATTTGCCCCAAATTTTCACCCAGCTGTGCCCAGGTGTGCCCAGGTGTGCTCTCAGGTAATCCAGGTGCTCAAACCCCATCACAGGTGCTCCAGGTGACCAAAAAACTCCCGAATTTCGCTCAAATTTCACCGAAAAACCACCAAAAAACCACCGTAACTCGCTCAAATTTCACCCGAATTTCACCAAATTTTCGGCAAATCACCCCAAAATTTCACCCAGGTGTGCCCAGGTGACACCTGAGCCTCTCCAGGTGCTCCAAACAATTGAAAACCACCAAAAAATGACCAAAAAACACCAAAAAATCACAAAAAACCCACCATAACTCGCTCAAATTTCACCCGATTTTCACCAAATTTTCACCGAATCGCCCCAAAATTTCACCCAGCTGTGCCCAGGTGTGCCCCGATGACACCTGAGCCTCTCCAGGTGCTCCAAACAACCAAAAACCACCAAAAAATGACCAAAAAACACCAAAAAATCACAAAAAACCCACCATAACTCGCTCAAATTTCACCCGATTTTCACCAAATTTTCACCGAATCGCCCCAAAATTTCACCCAGCTGTGCCCAGGTGTGCTCTTATCCACATCTCTCTTCCAGCGGCGCTCCTGGGCGAAGTCGGCGGCGAGCCACTGCATCTCCTCGCACAGGTGAGCCCGAAACCGCCCCAAAATCACCCAAAATCACCCCAAAATCACCCCAAATCACCCCAAAATCACCCAAAATCACCCCAAATCACCCCAAATCACCCCAAATCACCCCAAAATCACCCAAAATTTCACCCAGGTGTGGCCAGGTGTGCTCTCAGGTAATCCAGGTGCTCAAACCCCGTTCAGATGCACAAGATGATGAAAAACCACCAAAAAACCACCAAAATTCACAGAAAAACCACCAAAAAACCACCGTAACTCGCTCAAATTTCACCCGATTTTCACCAAATTTTCACTGATTTGCCCCAAATTTTGGGCCAGGTGTGCCCAGGTGTGTCCTGAGCCTCTCCAGGTGTGCCCACACCTTCTCCAGGTGCTCAAACCCCATCACAGGTGCTCCAGGTAAGCAAAAAACACCAAAAAATGACCGAAAAACACCCAAAAAATGCTCAAAACTCGCTCGAATTTCACCCAAATTTCACTCGAATTTCACTGAATTTTCACGGATTTGCCCCAAAATTTCACCCAGCTGTGCCCAGTGCTCAAACCCCATTCAGATGCACCAGGTGACCAAAAAACACCCAAAAAATGGGCAAAAATCACCAAAATCCACAAAAAAACACCAAAAAACCACCAAAAAACCACCATAACTCGCTCAAATTTCACCCGATTTTCGCCAAATTTTCACCGAATCACCCCAAAATTTCACCCAGCTGTGCCCAGGTGTGCCCTGAGTCTCTCCAGGTGTGACCACACCTCTCCAGGTGAGACAAGGAACCAAAAACACCAAAAAATGTCCAAAGAACACCCAAAAATCACCAAAAAATGCTCAAAACTTGGTCAAATTTCACCCGATTTTCACCAAATTTTCACCGATTTGCCCCAAATTTTTGGCCAGCTGTGCCCAGGTGTGCCCTGAACCTCTCCAGGTGCTCAAACTCCTCCACAGGTGCTCCAGGTAACCAAAAAACACCAAAAAATGACCAAAAAACACCAAAATCCACCAAAAAAACACCATAACTCACTCAAATTTCGCCCGATTTTCACCAAACTTTCACCGTTTTTCACCAAATTTTCACCAAAATTTCACCCAGACTCTCACCTTCCTGGCCACGCCCCTCTTCCAGCGGCGCTCCTGGGCGAAGTCGGCGGCGAGCCACTGCATCTCCTCGCACAGGTGCTCCAGGTAACCAAAAAACACCAAAAA
>NW_026624973.1:0-4763 GCF_030028575.1 Malurus melanocephalus | reverse complement strand
AGGGGGGAGGAGTAAAATAAAAAAAAAATGGGAAAAATCCCCAAAAAAATAAAAAAAAAATGGAAATTTTAGGWGAAAAAATGAAAATTTTGGGTTAAAAATGGAGAGAATTGCACCAAAATTCATCTAAAACCACCTAAAAACACTGCAAAGGACAAATCCCATTTTTAACCCCGAAAAATCCCATTTTTACCCCAAAAACATCGGATTTTTTCCTCCCAGTATAAACCAGTTCATCCCAGTCCCATTTTTAACCCTTAAAATGCCATTTTTAACCCTAAAATCACCATTTTTCACCCTAAAAACACCGGATTTTTTCCTCCCAGTATAAACCAGTACAAACCAGTATAACCCAGTCCATCCCAATCCATTCCAGTCCCATTTTTAACCCTTAATCTCCCACTTTTAACCCTTAAAGCGCCACTTTTAACCCTTGAAGTGCCATTTTTACCCCTAAAAATCGCATTTTTCACCCTAAAAACACCGGGTTTTTTCCTCCCAGTTCATCCCAGTCCCTCCCAGTATAAACCAGTTCATCCCAATTCATCTTTTAACCCTTAAACTACCATTTTTAACCCTTAAAATGCCACGTTTAACCCTAAAGATGCCATTTTTACCCCTAAAAATCGCATTTTTCACCCTAAAAACACCGGGTTTTTTCCTCCCAGTCCCTCCCAGTATAAACCAGTCCATCGCAGTCCATCCCAATCCATTCCAGTCCCATTTTTAACCCTTAATCTCCCATTTTTAACCCTTAAAACGCCACTTTTAACCCTAAAAATCCCATTTTTAACCCTAAAATCGCCATTTTTCACCCTAAAACCACGGGATTTTTTCCTCCCAGTATAAACCAGTATAAACCAGTATATCCCAGTATAAACCAGTTTGACTCTCACGTGTTTGGGCTGCTCGGCGATCTCGGCCTGGCTCCGTTCCCACAGCCAGGGGGGTTCCCAGTCCAAACCAGTTCCATTTTTAACCCTAAAATCTCCATTTTTCACCCTAAAAACGCGGGATTTTTTCCTCCCAGTATAAACCAGTATAAACCAGTATAAACCAGTCTGTCCCAGTTTGACTCTCACGTGTTTGGGCTGCTCGGCGATCTCGGCCTGGCTCCGTTCCCACAGCCAGGGGGGCTCCCAGTCCAAACCAGTTCAGCCCAGTCCCATTTTTAACCCCTAAAATCCCCATTTTTCACCCTAAAACCACGGGATTTTTTCCTCCCAGGCCCTCCCAGTATAAACCAGTTTGGCCCAGTGACCCCAAACTCCATCCCAGTATAAACCAGTATAAACCAGTCCTTCCCAATCCCATTTTTAACCCGGTAATTCCCATTTTCAACCCTTTAATTCCCATTTTTAACCCTTAAATTGCCATTTTTTCCCCTAAAAATTGCATTTTTCACCCTAAAAACACCGGGTTTTTTCCTCCCAGTCCCTCCCAGTATAAACCAGTTCATCCCAGTTCAACTTTTAACCCTAAAACTCCCATTTTTGACCCTTAAAATGCCACTTTTAACTCTAAAGATGCCACTTTTAACCCTTAAACTGCCATTCTTACCCCTAAAATCGCCATTTTTCACCCTAAAAACGCGGGATTTTTTCATCCCAGTATATCCCAGTATAAACCAGTACAGCCCTTACGTGTTTGGGCTGCTCGGCGATCTCGGCCTGGCTCCGTTCCCACAGCCAGGGGGGCTCCCAGTCCAAACCAGTCCCATTTTAACCCCTAAAATCCCCATTTTTCACCCTAAAAACGCCGGGTTTTTTCCTCCCAGTCCCTCCCAGTATAAACCAGTATAAACCAGTATAAACCAGTATAGCTCTCACGTGTTTGGCCTGCTCGGCGATCTCGGCCTGGCTCCGTTCCCACAGCCAGGGGGGCTCCCAGTCCAAACCAGTTCAGCCCAGTCCCATTTTTAACCCTTAATCTCCCATTTTTAACCCTTAAAGCGCCATTTTTAACCCTTAAACTGCCATTTTTAACCCTAAAATCCCCATTTTTCACCCTAAAAACGCGGGATTTTTTCCTCCCAGTATAAACCAGTATAAACCAGTATAAACCAGTATAAACCAGTATAGCTCTCACGTGTTTGGCCTGCTCGGCGATCTCGGCCTGGCTCCGTTCCCACAGCCAGGGGGGCTCCCAGTCCAAACCAGTTCAGCCCAGTCCCATTTTTAACCCCTAAAATCCCCATTTTTCACCCTAAAAACGCCGGGTTTTTTCCTCCCAGTCCCTCCCAGTATAAACCAGTATAACCCAGTTCATACCAGTGCTCTCATCGGCAGCCAGGATGCCCTTGCCCGGTGCCACGATGCTCTCCCAGTCCCTCCCAGTCCCATTTTTAACCCTTTATCTCCCATTTTTAACCCTTCAACTCCCATTTTTAACCCCTAAAATGCCCAATTTTTCACCCTAAAAACACCGGGTTTTTTCCTCCCAGTCCCTCCCAGTATAAACCAGTATAAACCAGTATAGCCCTCACGTGTTTGGCCTGCTCGGCGATCTCGGCCTGGCTCCGTTCCCACAGCCAGGGGGGCTCCCAGTCCAAACCAGTTCAGCCCAGTCCCATTTTTAACCCTTAAAATCCCATTTTTGACCCTAAAATCGCATTTTTCACCCTAAAAACGCGGGATTTTTTCCTCCCAGTATAAACCAGTATAAACCAGTTCATCCCAGTTCCTCTTTTAACCCTAAAACTCCCATTTTTGACCCTTAAAATGCCACTTTTAACTGTAAAGATGCCACTTTTACCCCTAAAAATCTCATTCTTAACCCTAAATTCTCCATTTTTCGCCCTAAAAACACGGGATTTTTTCCTCCCAGTATAAACCAGTATAAACCAGTATAAACCAGTATAGCTCTCACGTGTTTGGCCTGCTCGGCGATCTCAGCCTGGCTCCGTTCCCACAGCCAGGGGGGCTCCCAGTCCAAACCAGTTCAGCCCAGTCCCATTTTTAACCCCTAAAATCTCCATTTTTCACCCTAAAAACACCGGATTTTTTCCTCCCAGTCCCTCCCAGACTAAACCAGTTTGGCCCAGTGACCCCAAACTCCATCCCAGTATAAACCAGTACAAACCAGTATAAACCAGTCCTTCCCAGTTCCATTTTAAACCCTTCAAGTCCCATTTTTAACCCTTTATCTCCCATTTTTAACCCTAAAGATGCCACTTTTACCCCTAAAAATCCCATTTTTTACCCTATAAACACCGGGTTTTTTCCTCCCAGTCCCTCCCAGTATAAACCAGTTTATCCCAGTCCATCCCAGCTCCATTTTTAACCCTAAATCTCCCATTTTTAACCATTAAAATGCCATTTTCAACCTTAAACTCCCATTTTTACCCCTAAAAACGCCATTTTTAACCCTAAAATCCCCATTTTTCACCCTAAAAACGCCGGGTTTTTTCCTCCCAGTCCCTCCCAGTATAAACCAGTATAAACCAGTATATCCCAGTTCCCTCCCAGTCTGTCCCAGTCCATCCCAGTCCCATTTTTACCCCTTATAATACAATTTTTGGGCCTTTAAATCCCGCTTTTAACCCTAAAATCGCCATTTTTCACCCTAAAAACGCCGGGTTTTTTCCTCCCAGTATAAACCAGTATAAACCAGTTCATCCCAGTCCCTCCCAGTCCAATTTTTAACCCTTAATCTCCCACTTTTAACCCTTAATCTCCCATTTTTAACCCTAAAGATGCCACTTTTACCCCTAAAAAACCCATTTTTACCCCTAAAAACACCGGGTTTTTTCCTCCCAGTCCCTCCCAGTATAAACCAGTATATCCCAGTTTGTCCCAATCCCATTTTTAACCCTGTACCTCCCACTTTTAACCCCTAAAACGCCATCTTTAACCCTTAAATTGCCATTCTTAGCCCTAAAATCGCCATTTTTCACCCTAAAAACGCGGGATTTTTTCCTCCCAGTCCCTCCCAGTATATCCCAGTTTGACTCTCACGTGTTTGGGCTGCTCGGCGATCTCAGCCTGGCTCCGTTCCCACAGCCAGGGGGGTTCCCAGTCCAAACCAGTTCAGCCCAGTCCCATTTTTAACCCTAAAATCCCCATTTTTCACCCTAAAAACGTGGGGTTTTTTCCTCCCAGTCCCTCCCAGTATAAACCAGTTTGGCTCAGTGACCCCAAATTCCATCCCAGTATAAACCAGTATAAACCAGTCCTTCCCAGTTCCATTTTAAACCCTTCAAGTCCCATTTTTAACCCTTTATCCCCCATTTTTAACCCTAAAGACACCACTTTTACCCCTAAAATCGCCATTTTTAACCCTAAAAACACTGGATTTTTTCTTCCCAGTATAAACCAGTACAAACCAGTATAACCCAGTCCATCCCACTCCATTCCAGCTCCATTTTTAACCCTTCATCTCCCATTTTTAACTCTAAAAGCACCATTTTTAACCCTTAAACTGCCACTTTTACCCCTAAAAATCGCCATTTTTGACTCTAAAAACGCCGGGTTTTTTCCTCCCAGTCCCTCCCAGTATAAACCAGTATATCCCAGTCCATCCCAGTCCCATTTTTAACCTTTCAACTCCCATTTTTAAGCCTTTAAATCCAACTTCTACCCCTAAAAATCCTGTATTTAACCCTAAAATCCCCATTTTTCACCCTAAAACCATGGGGGTTTTTGCCCCCAGTTGCTCCCAGTATAAACCAGTATAAACCAGTATAAACCAGTTTGACTCTCAAGTGTTTGGCCTGCTCGGCGATCTCGGCCTGGCTCCGTTCCCACAGCCAGGGGGGCTCCCAG
>NW_026624972.1:16660-19547 GCF_030028575.1 Malurus melanocephalus | reverse complement strand
GTCCATTCAATCCATGTCCATCCCCTTCCATCCCAACTGTCCCGTGCAGCACTGACCGTCCCAGCTCTCATCATCTCCCCGTCCATCTCAGCACAGCCACRGCTGCACCTTTGCTGTCATCTCCTTTCATCTCACCCTGCTCTGGGTCAGCCACCCACCCATCCACTGATGGAACATGGTCAGAGCAGTGACCAACTGCCCCAAGGTCAAACGTCCATCATCCATCTTCATCATCATCATCATCATCATCTTCTTCATCATCATCATCATCCCTCTTCATCATCATCACCCATCTTCATCCATCATCAACATCAATCATCCATTATTATCATCCTCATCCTTCTTCATCCATCGTGATCATCATAATCATCCATCATCATCCATCATCCAACACTCATCATCCATCCCCCATCATCAGCCATCATCCTCCATCTTCATCCACCATCCATCACCCATCATCCATCATCCATCTTCACCCATCATCCATCATCCATCTTCATCCCTCTTCCATCATCCATCCCCATCTTCATCCATGCATCCCTCATCATCCATCATCCATGTGGATCATCATTCATTAACCCATCTTCATCCATCCATAATCCATCTTCATCATCATCCACCATCCATCTTCACCCTTCATCCATCTTCATCCATGCATCCCTCATCCGTCGTTTTCCACCATCCACCTTCATCTCTCCGTCCATTGTCTATCTTCATCTGTTCATCCATTCATCAATCTTCAACCGTTCATCCATTCATCAATCTTCAACCGTTCATCCATTCATCAATCTTCATCCGTTCATCCATTCATCAATCTTCATCCGTTCATCCATTCATCCATCTTCATCATGCATCCATCAACTTCCATCTTCATCCACCCATCGATCCCTGCACCAATCCAACCACCAATCCACTGATCGAACTTTGTCAAACCACTGACAAACTACCCCAAAAGTGATCAACCATCATTCATCTTCATCATCCATCATCCATCTCCATGCGGGGGCATCACCCCATGTTCAGCCATCAACCCATCCTGCATCTCCTCCTCTGTGCATCCATCGAAGAGGGCAGTCATCATCCATCTCTCACTGGAACCGAGCATCGATCCATCCATCCATGGAATTGTCCAATCACCATCATCCATCCATCCATCCATCCATCCATCCATCCATGGAACGGTCCAATCATCATCCATCCCTCCATCCATCCATCTTTCCAATCCTCTCTATCCCATCATTCACCCACCCATTCCTCCATCCCATAATCCCTCCCTCTCTCCCTCCCTCCAGCCACTCCCACCCCACACTGACCGTCCCCCTCACCTGTCACGGCCTCGGTGGACACGTGGTCAATCTTCTTCCTGGCCCTGAGCCCGTAGAGGTGGAAGCGGTAGCGGCGGGACGGGGACAGCCCCGGCACCGTCACCGAGCGGGACCCGCCATCGATGGGCAGGGCCTGGGGCTGGCCCTGGGCATCCCGGTACTGCAGCGTGAAGGAGTCGAAGGAGCCCTCGGGGACGCTCCAGTGCAGCTGCACAGAGCTGGGGGTGACGCTGGAGACCCTCAGCTCCTCCAGCACCGCCCGCGCTGGGGGGGCCTCAGATGGGGCTTCCTCCGGTTGGGGTTTCTCGCGCTGCGGTTCCTCTGAGGGCGGGGGCAGCTCCTCGGGATCTGCTGCAGCTGCCATGGACAGGGGATGCTGATGGGCGTGGCCATCTCAACGTCCACCCACTGCCTCCCAACACATCCATCCATCCACACTGCCATATTGGGGACCATCCATTTTGGCATCCACCATCCACCCATCATCATTCCAGCTCTCCATCCCTCCATTGTTCCAGCCTCCATACACTGCCCATCCATTCCCATTCCACTATCTGTCCATCCGCCATTGCTCATCCATTCACCATCATCATCCATCCATCATCACCATCACCATCACCATCACCATCATCACCATCATCATCACCAATATAATCCTCCATCCATCCATCCATCCATCCATCCATCCATCCATCCATCCATCCATCTATCCATCCATCCACCCATCTATCCATCATCATCATCCATATTAATCCATCATCCATCTTCATTCATCCATCATCAATCTTCATCCATCCATCCATCATCATTTTCATCGATCATGCATCATCCGTCAACCATCGCCATCATCATTCATCACCCTCCATCTTCTTCCATCTGTCCATCTTCATTCATCATCCATCATCCATCTTCGTCATCATCCATCATCCATCATCCATCTTCACCCAGGGCCATCACCCATGTCCAGCCACCCACCAATCCTGCCTCTCTTCCTCTGTTCATCCATCCAAGTGTCCATCAGTGCATCCATCTCTAACTGGAAGCGTGCATTGATCCATCCATCCATGGAACCATCCAATCATCATCATCCATCCATCCATCCATGGAACCATCCAATCATCATCCATCCATCCATCATTCCATCCACCAATCCATCATCATTCATCCACCACACACGGATGGATAAATGGACGACGGACGGACGGACAGACGGACGGACGGACGGATGGATGGATGGATGGGTGAACTGAAGAAGATTTGAAGAATGATGATGACTGACGAATAACGACGAAAGACGAAAATTACGGTGGGTGAAATGATGGATAATGATGGATTAGAGATGGAGGATGATGATGGCAGTGGATTGCAGATGTTGGTCACTTGGTCACTGGAAGGGTCCATGGTTGGTTGGGTGGGGGCCATGTCAGTGGGTGCTCACTGAGGGATGGGGATGGAATGGGGGTGGGGCTGCTTGATCCGTCCACCTCTGGATCCATCCATCCATCCATCCATCCATCCATCCATCCATCCCTGTCCATCCATCCATCTGTCCATCCCTGTCC
>NW_026624972.1:6549-8584 GCF_030028575.1 Malurus melanocephalus | reverse complement strand
CCTCCAGCACCGCCCGCGCTGGGGGGGCCTCAGATGGGGCTTCCTCCGGTTGGGGTTTCTGGCGCTGCGGTTCCTCTGAGGGCGGGGGCAGCTCCGCGGGCTCTGCTGCAGCTGCCATGGACAGGGGATGCTGATGGGCGTGGCCATCTCAACGTCCACTCACTGCCTCCAACCCACCCATCCATCCACACTGCCATATTGGGGACCATCCATGCGGGCACCCGTCATCCATCCATCCATCCATCCATCCATCCATCCATCCATCCATCCATCCATCCATCCATCCGTCCCTCCGTCCATCCATCCATCCATCCATCCATCCATCCATCCATCCATCCATCCATTCACCATCGTTCTCTCCATCCATGCATCCATTGTTCATCCACTGTCCGTCCATTCCCATTCCATTATCTGTCCATCCTCCATCGTTCATCCATCACCCAACATCGCAATCATCATCATTGTCTTGGCTTGATTTTCTGCCAATCCTCTATTCCTATATTCCGTCAGCTTGTATGCCCAAAAGGTGTCTGTGCCTTTAAATGCCACCCGGAAGAAGGAGCAGGGAACTCTGGGAAGGCAGTGCGGGCAGTTCAAAGCCGGGGTTGCCGCGCTGCCGCGGGCTTTTGGAGCTCAGCTCGCTGCATTCAGCAGAGTTACATTGTTGCCGCTGAGCTGGCTCTGTTTGTAGCTTGGGCAAACAGCTCTCCCTGGACTGCTCCCCTTCTGGGATTTTTCTTCTGGACCAATACGGCGCCTGGCGGGGACAAGTGGCGCCGCTCCATCTCGTCCTGGACGCCGGAAGAAGCCAAGCCGGTGACAGAAAAACACACCGAGCCCTCTGTTTCAACCACAGTGAGGAGAGGACTAGCATCTGGGTTTGCACTATTGCCAGAGCGGCCATGAGGAATTTTTTTCTTTTCTTTCTTTTTTCCCAGGGACAGGAACCACCATGTTTTCTCCGCATCACATGGCCATGCGGCTGTGGAGGGAGGGAGCGGCCTGCGTCCCTGGAATTTAAATATCTGCTGCAGCTGCCATGGACAGGGGATGCTGATGGATGTGTCTATCTGAACTGCCACTGCCTCCAACCCATCCATCCCTCCACACTGCCATATTGGGGACCATCCATTCGGGCAACCATCATCCATCCATCCATCCATCCATCCATCCATCCATCCATCCACCCATCATCCATCCATCCATCCATCCATCCATCCATCCATCCATCCATCCATCCATTCTCCATTGTTATCCATCACCCATCATCCATCTTCATCCATCATCCATCTTCTACGTCCATCTTCATCTATTCATTCATGATCCATCTTCATTCATCATCCATCATCCATTGTCATCATCCATCATCCATCATCCAATCATCATCCATTATCCATCTTCACCCAGGGACCACCATCTATTTCCAGCCATCCACCCATCCCTCATCTCTTCCTGTGTCCATCAGTACATCCATCTCTCACCAGAACCATGCATCAATTTATCCATGGAACCGTCCAAACATCATCGATGTACCCATGGAACCGTCCAATCATCATCCATCCAACGATCCATCCATCCATCCGCCCATCCATCCATCCATCCATCCGTCCATCCTCCATCTTTCCACTCCTCTCTATCCCATCTTCACCCACCCATTCCTCCATCCCATAATCCCTCCCTCTCTCCCTCCCTCCAGCCACTCCCACCCCACACTGACCGTCCCCCTCACCTGTCACGGCCTCGGTGGACACGTGGTCAATCTTCTTCCTGGCCCTGAGCCCATAGAGGTGGAAGCGGTAGCGGCGGGACGGGGACAGCCCCGGCACCGTCACCGAGCGGGACCCGCCATCAATGGGCAGGGCCTGGGGCTGGCCCTGGGCATCCCGGTACTGCAGCGTGAAGGAGTCGAAGGAGCCCTCGGGGACGCTCCAGTGCAGCTGCACAGAGCTGGGGGTGACGCTGGAGACCCTCAGCTCCTCCAGCACCGCCCGCGCTGGGGGGGCCTCAGATGGGGCTTCCTCCGGTTGGGGTTTCT
>NW_026624972.1:3780-5104 GCF_030028575.1 Malurus melanocephalus | reverse complement strand
CACAGAGCTGGGGGTGACGCTGGAGACCCTCAGCTCCTCCAGCACCGCCCGCGCTGGGGGGGCCTCAGATGGGGCTTCCTCCGGTTGGGGTTTCTSGCGCTGYGGTTCCTCTGAGGGCGGGGGCAGCTCCTCGGGCTCTGCTGCAGCTGCCATGGACAGGGGATGCTGATGGGCGTGGCCATCTCAACCTCCACCCACTGCCTCCCAACACATCCATCCATCCACACTGCCATATTGGGGACCATCCATCCGGGTACCCGTCATCCATGCATCCATCCATCCATTCATCCCTTCTATCACCATGAAACTTTCATTTCTACTCGATCCTTAATTTCTCCCTCCATTGGATCATCCAACCATCAAAGGTCTGATCTGATTCTCAAAACCACCAATAAACTGCCCCAACACCCGCTCATCCATCTGTCTGTGTATCCACTCATCCATCCTTCCATCCATCCATCCATCCATCCATCCATCCATCCATCCATCCATCCATCCATCCATCCATTCATCCACCATCCACTGTCCATCCATTGCCATTCCATTATCTATCCATCCTGCATTGTTCATCCATCGTCCATCACCCAAAGTCACCATCATCGATCCATCATCATCATCATCATCACCATCATCCATCCATCCATCCATCCATCCACCCATCCATCCATCCATCCAATCATCCCACCCATCCACCTTCTCCCTTCCATGTGCACAGGAACCCACCCAACATCCAGACCAGGATCTCTGGAACCATTCAGTTGTTCAGCCTTCACCAACAGAAATTCATGGTGATGATGATGATGATGATGAGGAAGATGTATGATGATAACAGATCATGACAATGACGATGATGATGATGGCAATAGCGGATCATGACACTGATGATAATGAGTGGTGATAATTGATCATAATGACGATGGATGGTGATAACAGATCACGATGACGATGGAAGGTGACAACGGATCATGACGATGATGAATGGTAATAATTGATCATAATAATGATGGATGGTGATGGAGCATGACAAAGATGATGAAGATAATGGGTGGTGATAAGAGATCATGATTATAATGATGGTGGTGATAATGGATCATGACAAAGATGACGATGATAATGGATTGTGAAAATAGATGATGATGATGATGATGATGATGATGATGAATGGAAATAAGAGATCATAATAAAGATGGATGTCGATAATGGATCATGATGATGGTGATGGATGGTCTTAATGGATCATGGCCGTGATAATGAAGCATGACGATAATTGATCATAAGGATGATGAATGATGATAATAGATCAGGATGGTGATGATGATGATGG
>NW_026624972.1:0-1705 GCF_030028575.1 Malurus melanocephalus | reverse complement strand
AATCCACCCATTCATCCACACTGCCATATTGGGAAGCACCCATTCGTGCAACCATCATCCATCCATCCATCCATCCATCCATCCATCCATCCATCCATCCGTCCATCCATCCTTCCTCCATTGTTTATCCATTCCAATTCTATTATCTGTCCATCATCCTTTGTTTATCCATCATCCACCATCATCATCCATCCATCATCGCAATCATCATCATCAACATAACCACCCATTCCTCCATCATCATCATACATTTTAATCCATCATCCATCATCATCAACCTCATCCATTTTCAACCATGGCCCTTCACCCATTTCCAGCCACCCACCCGTCCCTCATCTCTTCCTCTCTCCATCCATCCATGGAACCATCAGTGCGTCCATCTCTCACTGGAACCGTGCATTGATCCATCCATCCATGGAATCGTTCAATCATCATCCATCCATCCATCCATCCATGGAACTGCCCAATCATCATCATCCATCCATTTTACCCTCCAATCATCATCCATCCCTTGATCAATGGAACCGTCCAATCATCATGGATGAGGGATGATGGATGGATGGATGGATGGAGGGATGGATGGATGGATGGTGGGATTGACGGAAGAAGTTTGAAGAATGATGATGACTGATGAATAACGATGAAAGACAAAAATTATGGCAGATTAAAATGTTGGATAATGAATGATTAGATATGGAGGATGATGATGGCAGTGGATTGCAGATGTTGGTCACGCGGTCACTGGAAGGGTCCATGGTTGGTTGGTGGGTGCCATGTCAGTGGGTGCTCACTGAGGGATGGGGATGGAATGGGGGCGGGGCCTCTTGATCGATCCACCTCTGGATCCATCCATCCATCCATCCATGGATCCATCCATCCATTCATCCGACAACCATCCTCCATCTTTATCCATCACCCATCATCCATCTTCATCCATCTGTCCATCATCCATCATCATCCATCATGCATCATCCATCATCCATCGTCATCATCATTCATCATCATCCACCATCCATCATGCAGCACCCAAACTTTATCCATCATCCATTTCCATCCATCATCCATCATCCAATCATCACACATCATCCGTCTTCACCTAAGGGGCCACCACCTATTTCCAGCCATCCACCCATCCCTCATCTCTTCCTCTGCCCATCAGTGCATCCATCTCTCACCGGAACCATGAATCGATCCATCCATCCATGGAACCATCCAATCATCATCGATTCACCCATTGAACCGTCCAATCATCATCCATCCAACAATCCATCCATCCATGAAAGCATCCGACCACCATCCATCCATTCAGCTATGGAACCATCCAATAAACATCCATCTACCCATACATGGAAGCATCCAATCCTCATCATCCATCCATTCATGGAATCATCCAATCGTCATTCATCCATCCATCCATCCTTCCATCCATCCATCCATCCATCCATCCACCCCTCAATCCATCCTCCATCTTCCCTCTCCTGCTCTTCTCTATCCCATCTTCACCCACCCATTCCCCCATCCCATAATCCCTCCCTCTCTCCCTCCCTCCAGCCACTCCCCCCCCACACTGACCGTCCCCCTCACCTGTCACGGCCTCGGTGGACACGTGGTCAATCTTCTTCCTGGCCCTGAGCCCGTAGAGGTGGAAGCGGTAGCGGCGGGACGGGGACAGCCCCGGCACCGTCACCGAGCGGGACCCGCCATC
>NW_026624971.1:20943-21876 GCF_030028575.1 Malurus melanocephalus | reverse complement strand
TCCCGAATTTCCCCAAAATCTGCCATTCCCAAATTCCCCAAATCCAATCCCAAAATCCCCCATTCCCAAACTCCAAAAAATTCCCAAATTCCCCAAATTCCCCAAAATTCCCAAATTTCTCTCAAAATTCCCCATTCCAAAAATCCCAATTTCCCGATTCCATCCCAAAATTCCCAAAAATTCCCAAAATGCCACAAATTGCCAAAAATTCCCCAAATCCCCAAATATTCCCCAATATTTCCCAAATGCCAAATTCCCCAAAACTCCCAAAAATTCCCAAAATTGCCCAAAAATTCCCCAAAATTCTCCAAATTTCCCCCCAAATCCCCCAAAATTACAAATTCCAAGTTCCCAGAATCCCAAAATCCCAATTCCAATCCCAAATTCCCACATTCCCACATTCCCAAAATTGCCCAAATTTCCCCCAAAATTCTCAAATTTCCCCTCAAAAATTCCCCAAAATCCCCAAAATTTTCCCCAAAAATCCCCAAAATTCCCCAAAATTCCCCCAAAATTTTCCCAAATCTCCCCATTCCCAAATCCCTCAAATCCATCCCCAAAATTCCCAAAAATTCCCAAAATTCCCCTAAATTCCCCAAAAATGTCCCAAAAATTCCCAAATTTCCCCAAAATACCCAATTCCCAAACTCCTAAAAATTCCCAAAATTCCCCAAATTCCCCACAAATTTCCCCACAAAATTCCCAAATTTTTCCCCAAAATTCCCAATTTTCCCCCAAAATTCCCCAAATTTCCCCACAAAATTGCCCAAATTTCCCCCAAAATTCTCAAATTTCCCCAAAAAAATTCCCCAAACTCCCCAAAATTTTCCCCAATTTTTCCCCAAAATTTCCCAAAATTCCCAAATTCCCCAAATTTTCCAAATTCCCAAATTTCCCCCAAAATTCCCAAATTTCCCCAAAATCCTCAATTCC
>NW_026624971.1:17778-18931 GCF_030028575.1 Malurus melanocephalus | reverse complement strand
GGGGAATTTTTTAGGGTTTTTTAAGGCTTTTTTAGCCCCAAAATTCCCCATTCAAAGGCAACAAACGGCACCAGGAGACAGAAACACACGGCTGGAAACCTGAAATTCCCAAAATTTTGGGAATTTTTAGGAATTTTGGAAAAATTTGGGGAATTTGGGGATTTTTTGGGAATTTTTGGGGAATTTTTAGGGATTTTTTTTTTTATTTTTAGGGGATTTTTAGTCCCAAAATTCCCCATTCAAAGGCAAAAAATGGCCCCAGGAGACAGAAACACACGGCTGGAAACCTGAAATTCCCAAAATTTTGGGAATTTTTGGCAATTTGGGGAATTTTGGGGGAATTTTGGGGATTTTTGGGAAAACTTGGGAATTTTTTGGGGAATTTTTGAGGATTTTTTTGGATTCTTAGGGGGATTTTTAGCCCCAAAATTCCCCATTCAAAGGCAAAAAAAGGCACCAGGAGATGGGAACAGATGGCCATAAACCTGAACATTTTGGGAATTTGGGGAATTTTTTTTGATTTTTGGGAATTTTGGGAACTTTTGGAATTTTGGGGATTTTTGGGGATTTTTGGGGAATTTTTGGGAATTTTTGGGAATTTTTTTAATTTTTTGGGATTTTTTTAAGGCATTTTCCCCATTCAAAGGCAAAAAACGGCACCAGCAAACAGGAACACGCCGCCGCATACCTGAAATTAACAAATTTGGGGATTTTTTGGGAATTTTGGGAAAAATTTGGGATTTTTTGGGGATTTTTTGGGGATTTTTTGGGGATTTTTTAGCCCCAAAATTCCCCATTCAAAGGCAAAAAACGGCACCAGGAGACAGAAACACACGGCTGGAAACCTGAAATTCCCAAAATTTTGGGATTTTTTGGCAATTTTGGGAATTTTTTGGGAATTTTGGGGATTTTTGGGAAAATTTGGGAATTTTTTGGAGTTTTTTTTGGATTTTTAGGGAATATTCACTCATTTGGGGACACACAATCTTTGATGTCGGCCTTCTCCAGGGACTACAAATCCCGGATTTTCGGGGGTTTTTTACGCAATTTTTTTGGCGATTTTTTTCAGAAATTTTTGGGGATTTTTTTCAGGAATTTTGGTTTTTTTACGAATTTAAGATTTTTAGGGAATTTTGGGAACACTCACTCATTG
>NW_026624971.1:14632-15742 GCF_030028575.1 Malurus melanocephalus | reverse complement strand
TCTGGGATGGACAATGGAGCTCCGGGATGGACACTGGAGCTCCGGGATGGACACTAGAGCTCCGGGATGGACAATGGAGTTCTGGGATGTACAATGGGATGGACAATGGAGCTCCCGGATGGACAGTGGAGCTCCGGGATGGACCGGAATGGACAATGGAGCTCTGGGATGGACAACGGAGCTCCGGGATGGACACTAGAGCTCCGGGATGGACAATGGAGTTCTGGGATGTACAATGGGATGGACAATGGAGCTCCCGGATGGACAATGGAGCTCCGGGATGGACAATGGGATGGACAATGGAGCTCCAGGATGGACAGTGGAGCTCCGGGAAGGACCGTAGAACTCCAGGATGGACAGTGGAGCTCCGAGATAGACAATGGGATGGACAGTGGAGCTTTGGGATGGACAGTGGAGCTCCGGGATTGACCAGGACGGACAGTGGAGCTCCAGGATGGACCGAGACGGAGCAGGTGATCCCAGGACAGGACATGTTTGGGATGGACATCAGGGGAACGCCGTTGGCAAAGGGAATCCCAATCCCCCCAAAATCCCCCCAAATCCCCCCGAAATTCCCCGCACTCACTTCTCCCGTTCCCGGGCGTTCTTGTAGAGCTTCACCTCCTGCGGAAAGAGTGGACAGAGAGATGGTCAGTCTGGGATATCGAGGTGTCAATCCCGGACACTGAGGGGTCATTAATGGCTATCGAGTGGTCATTAATGGCTATCGAGTGGTCATTAATGGCTATTGAGTGGTCACTAATGGCTATTGAGTGGTCATTAATGGCTATTGAGTGGTCACTAATGGCTATCGAGCAGTCATTAATGGCTATCGAGTGGTCATTAATGGCTATCGAGTGCTCATTAATGGCTATTGAGTGGTCACTAATGGCTATTGAGTGGTCATTAATGGCTATTGAGCAGTCATTAATGGCTATCGAGCAGTCATTAATGGCTATCGAGTGGTCATTAGTGGCTATCGAGTGGTCATTAATGGCTATCGAGCGGTCACTAATGGCTATTGAGTGGTCATTAATGGCTATCGAGCGGTCACTAAAGGCTATTGAGTGGTCATTAATGGCTATTGAGTGGTCACTAAAGGCTATTGAG
>NW_026624971.1:3496-13537 GCF_030028575.1 Malurus melanocephalus | reverse complement strand
AATGGCTATCGAGGGGTCATTAATGGCTATTGAGTGGTCACTAATGGCTATCAAGTGGTCATTAATGGCTATCGAGTGGTCACTAATGGCTATCAAGTGGTCACTAATGGCTATTGAGTGGTCATTAATGGCTATCGAGGGGTCATTAATGGCTATTGAGTGGTCATTAATGGCTATCGAGTGGTCATTAATGGCTATCGAGCGGTCATTAATGGCTATCGAGCGGTCATTAATGGATATCAAGTGGTCACTGAAGGCTATCGAGCGGTCACTAATGGCTATTGAGTGGTCATTAATGGCTATTGAGTGGTCATTAATGGCTATTGAGTGGTCATTAATGGCTATCAAGCAGTCATTAATGGCTATCGAGTGGTCATTAATGGCTACAGAGCGGTCATTAATGGCTATCGAGTGGTCATTAATGGCTATTGAGTGGTCATTAATGGCTACAGAGCGGTCATTAATGGCTATCGAGTGGTCATTAATGGCTATCGAGTGGTCACTAATGGCTATTGAGTGGTCATTAATGGCTATCGAGTGGTCATTAATGGCTATTGAGTGGTCATTAATGGCTATTGAGTGGTCATTAATGGCTATCGAGTGGTCATTAATGGCTATTGAGTGGTCATTAATGGCTATCGAGTGGTCACTAAAGGCTATTGAGTGGTCACTAAAGGCTATTGAGTGGTCACTAATGGCTATCGAGTGGTCATTAATGGCTATTGACTGGTCATTAATGGCTATTGAGTGGTCATTAATGGCTATCGAGCGGTCACTAATGGCTATTGAGTGGTCATTAATGGCTAACGAGCGGTCATTAATCGCTATTGAGTGGTCATTAATGGCTATCGAGCGGTCATTAATGGCTATTGAGTGGTCATTAATGGCTATCGAGTGGTCATTAATGGCTATCGAGGGGTCAATCCCAGGAAAGTGACCCCCAAGTGACCACAGAGGGGTCGCACTCACCTCGTAGAGCTCCGGTTTGTTCCCAGGGGCTGCGGGGGAGAAGGAGAAGGGTCAGAGAAGGTTGGGAATGGGAATCCCATCCCGAGAATCCATCCCGGGATTTCCAAAATCCCATCCCAGTAATCACATCCCGGGAATCCATTCCGGGATTTTCATAATCCCATTCCAGGAATTCCACAATCCCATCCTGGGAATCCCATCCCGGGAATCCATCCCAGGATTTACACAATCCCATCCCAGTAATCCCATCCTGGGAATCCATCCCGGGAATTCTAGGAATCCCATCCCAGGAATCCCATCCCCAGAATCCATTCCGAGAGTTCTAAAATCCCATCCCAGTAATCCCATCCAGAGAATCCATTCCAGGATTTTCACAATCACCTCCCAGCAATCCCCTCCAGGGAATGCATCTCAGGAATTCCAAAATACCATCCAAATAATCCCATCCTAGGAATCCATTCCACGTTTTCCACAATCCCATCCCAGTAATCACATCCAGGGAATCCATTCTGGGATTTTCACAATCCCATCCCCCTAATTCCATCCCGAGAATCCATTCCGGGATTTCCACAATCCTATCCCAGGAACCCCATCCTGTGAATCCATTCCGGGATTTTTATAATCCCATTCCCGGAATTCCACAATCCCATCCCGGGAATCCCATCCTGGGAATCCATTCCAGGATTTTCACAATCCAATTCCAGGAATCCATCCTGGGAATTCGGGGATCCTATCCCAGCAATCCCAGCCCAGGAATCCATTCCAGAATTTCCAAAATACCATCTCATTAATCCCACCCAGGGAATCCATTCCGGGAATTTGGGGATCCCATCCCATTAATCCCATCCCGGGAATCCATTCCGGGATTTTCACAAACCCATCCCAGGAATCCCATCCTGGGATTTTGGGGATCCCATCCCTAGAATCCATCCTAGGCATTCTGGGAATCCCATCCTGAGAATTCCACAACCCCATCCCAGGGATCCCATCCTGGGAATTCGGGGATCCATCCCGGGAATCCATCCTGGGAATTCCCGGAATCCCATCCCAGGAATTCTGGAATCCATCCCGGGAGTTCCACAATCCCATCCCGAGAATCCCATCCTGGGAATTCGAGGATCCATCCCGGGAATTTTGGAATCCCTCCCTGGAATCCATCCCGGGAATTCGGAGATCCATCCCAGGAATTTGGGGATCCTATCCCTGGAATCCATTCCGGGAATTCCAGAATCCCATCCTGGGAATTCGGGGCTCCCATCCCGGGAATTCCGTAATTCCATCCCAGTGTTCCCATCCCGGGAACTCGGGGATCCATCCCGTGAATTCCAAAATCCCATCCCAGGAATCCATCCTGGGCATTCCGGGAATCCGGGGATGCCATCCCTGGAATCCATCCCAGGAATTCCGGGATCCCATCCTGGGAATTCGGGGCTCCCATCCTGGGAATTCGGGGATCCCATCCCGGGAATTTGGGGATCCCATCCCTGGAATCCATCCCGGGAATCCTGGAATCCCATCCCGGGAATCCATCCCGGGAATTCGGGGATCCCATCCCGGGAATTCAGGGATCCCATCCCAGGAATCCATCCCGGGAATTCGGGGATCCCATCCCGGGAATTCAGGGATCCCATCCCAGGAATCCATCCCGGGAATTCGGGGCTCCCATCCCGGGAATTTGGGGATCCATCCCGGGAACTAAGGGATCCCATCCCTGTAATCCATCCCAGGAATTCGGGACTCCCATTCAGGGAATCCATCCCGGGAATTCCAGGATCCCATCCCGGCAATTCGGGGATCCATCCTGGGAATTCGAGGCTCCAATCCCGGGAATTAAAGGATCCACCCCGGGAATTCCAGAATCCATGCCAGGAATTCCGGGATCCCATCCCGGCAATTCGGGGATCCATCCCGGGAATTCGGGGATCCATCCCGGGAATTTGAGGCTCCTGTCCCGGGAATTCGGGGCTCCCATTCTGGGAATTCCACAATCCCATCCGAGGAATCCCATCCTGGAATTTCAGAATCCCACCCTGGAATCCATCCCGAGAATTCCGGGATCCCATCCTGGGAATTCGGGGATCAGATCCCGGGAATTCCGAAATCCATCCCAGGAATTCGGGGCTCCAATCCCGCGAATTTGGAGATCCATCCCGGGAATTCCGGGCTCCCATCCCTGTAATCCATCCCGGGAATTCGGGGCTCCAAAGGTGGGAATTCGGGGCTCCCATCCAGGGAATCCATTCCGGGAATTCAGGACTCCCATCCCGGGAATTCGGGAATCCATCCCGGGAATTTGAGGCTCCCGTCCCGGGAATTCGGCAATCCATCCCGGGAATTCGGGGCTCAAATCCCAGGAATGTGAGGCTCCCGTCCCGGGAATTCGGCGATCCATCCCGGGAATTCGGGGCTGCCATCCCGGGAATCCGAATCCGAGCTCTCACCGCCCATCCCGGCCGGGCCCGCGATCCCGTGGAACATCCCGGGCTGAGGCTGGAGGGCTCCGGGCCCCGCTCCGTAATCCCGATCCCGGTTTTGATCCCGATCCGGGTTTTGATCCCGCTCCTCGTCCCGGTCCCGGCGGCTCCGCGGCGCTTCCGCCTCTTTCCGTACACCCCCTCTATCCCACAATCCCTTTCTTCCGTCTCGCCCCGCCCTCTCCGGCAAAACTCCGCAGCCTATTAGTTCATTTTTTCCGCCTCTCCGTATTCTCGTTGTTGATTGGCTGCTGCAGCTGTCACTCAAAGCTGTTCCCTTTTCGCGATTGTCCCGCCCCACTCTGCGGCGTTCTGGGCACCGATTGGCTCCTTGACTAATTTCTTCGTCGCTGATTGGCTCTTTGAGCTGTCAGTCACGGTGGTTGCCGGGCAACGCCGCCATGTCTGCTCCCCGTTATGGCGGCGCACGAAGGGACGGCGGTGACAGAGCTGAGGGCGCTCCTGTTCCCGGTAACGGGAAATGACCCGGAGCGGCACCGGCAGTGTCTGTATTTAATTGGCCTAAATAAATCCGTGATCTAATTAAAGCCGTGATCTAAATAAATCCGTGACCTAATTGGGGCCGTTTCCGAGAGTCCGCACAGCGTCTTTCCGTACAATTTTTCGTCTCACAATCCCCTTCTCCCTTTGTCCCGCCCCTCTCTGTGGCGTTCTGGACACTGATTGGCTCGTTTGCTAATTTTCTCGTTGCTGATTGGCTCTTTGAGCTGTCAGTCACAATGGTTGCCAGGCAACGCCGCCATGTCCGCTCCCCGTTATGGCGGCGTACAAAGGGGCGGCGGTGACAGAGCTGAGGGCGCTCCTGTTCCCGGTAACGGGAAAGGACCCGGAGCGGCACCGGCACTGCCTGTATTTAATTGGCCTAATTAAATCCGTGATCTAATTAAATCCGTGCCCTAATTGGGGCCGTTTCTAAAATCTCGCACAGCGTGTTTCCGTACAATGCTTCTTCGCGCAATCCACTTCTCCCTTTGTCCCGCCCTCTCTATAGCGTTCTGGACACCGATTGGCTCACTGACTAATTTCCTCGTCGCTGACTGGCTCTTTGAGCTGTCAGTCACGCTGGTTGCCAGGCAACGCCGCCATTTTTTGACTCGCGGCGGTGACCGAGCTGAGGGCGCTCCGGTTCCCGGTAACGGGAAAGGACCCGGAGCGGCACCGGCACTGTCTGTATTTAATTGGCCTAATTAAATCCGTGATCTAATTAAATCCGTGGCTAATTGGGGCCGTTTCTAAAATCTGGCACAGCGTCTTTCCGTACAATTCCTCTGCCCACAATCCCCTTCTCCCTTTGTCCCGCCCCCGCTATGGCATTCTGAACACCGATTGGCTCGTTCACTAATTTCCTCGTCGCTGATTGGCTCTTTGAGCTGTCAGTCACGGTCGTTGCCAGGCAACACCGCCATGTCTGCTCCCCGTTATGGCGGCGCACGAAGGGGCGGCGGTGACAGAGCTGAGAGCGCTCCTGTTCCCGGTAACGGGAAATGAACCGGAGCGGCACCGGCACTGTCTGTATTTAATTGGCCTAATTAAAGCCGTGATCTAATTAAATCCGTGGCCTAATGGGGCCGTTTCCGAGCGTCTTTCCGTACAATTCCTCTTCCCGCAATCCCTTTCTCCCTTTGTCCCGCCCCATTCTGTGGCGTTCTGGGCACCGATTGGCTCGTTTACCAATTTCCTCGTCGCTGATTGGTTCTTTGAGCTGTCAATCACAATGGTTGCCAGGCAACGCCGCCATGTCTGCTCCCCGTTATGGCGGCGCACGAAGGGACGGCGGTGACAGAGCTGAGGGTGCTCCTGTTCCCCGTAACGGGAAATGACCCGGAGCGGCACCGGCACTGTCTGTATTTAATTGGCCTAATTAAATTCGTGATCTAATTAAAACAGTGGCCTAATTGGGGCCGTGCCTGCGGGCCCGCAGAGCGTTTTTCCGTACAACTCCACTTCCCACAATCCCTTTCTCCCGATGTCTCTCCCTCCCCGGTGGCGCACTCGCAGCCGATTGGCTCTTCCGTTCCGCCTCTCTTTATTCTCCTCACTGATTGGCTCTTGCATCTGTCCATCAAAACGGTTGCCAGGCAACGAGTCAACATTGGCTCTCTGCTATGGCGGCGGTGTCGGAGCTGAGGGCGGACAAGGTCCCACACGCAGCCGCAACTGGGGCTGAACCGGGGCTGGACCGGTACTTTCTATGCTGCTGTGGCCTAATTAAAACCGTGCCCTAATTAAAGTCGTGGTCTAATTAAAACTGGGGTCTAATTTGGACCGTGTTTATGGCGCCACACGGCGCTTTTCCTTACAACTCCGCTTCCCACAATCCCTTTTTCCCGACGTCTCTCCCTCCCCTGTGGCGCACTCGCAGCCGATTGGCTCATCCATTCCGCCTCTCTGTATTCTCCTCACTGATTGGCTCTTGGACCTGTCAATCAAAACGGTTGCCAGGGAACGCCTCCACGCTGGCTCTCTGCTATGGCGGTGGGAACGGAGCTGAGGGCGGATAAGGTCCCACACGCAGCCGCAACCGGGGCTGGACCGGCGCTCTCTGTGTTGCTGTGGACTAATTAAAGCCATGGCCTAATTAAAGCCGTGGCCTAAATAAATCCGCGGCCTAATTAAAGCCGCCGCTTAACCAAGGCCGTGTTTATGACGTTTTCCGTAAAACTCCACTTCCCACAATCCCTTTCTCCCGATGTCCCTCATTCACCGGTTGCGCACTCGCAGCCGATTGGCTCTTCCGTTCCGCCTCTCTTTATTCTCCTCACTGATTGGCTCTTGGACCTGTCCATCAAAACGGTTGCCAGGCAACGCCTCAACCATTGGCTCCGTGCTATGGCAGAGGGCGGACAAAGTCCCACACGCAGCCGCAACCGGGGCTGAACCGGGGCTGGACCGGGGCTGTCTGTGTTGCTGTGGCCTAATTAAAGCCGTGCCCTAATTAAATCCGCGGACTAATTAAAGCCGCCGCTTAACCAAGGCGGTGTTTATGGCGCCACACGGCGCTTTTCCGTGCAACTCCACTTCCCACAATCCCTTTCACCCCTACGTCCCGCCTTTTCCTTCGCGCACTCTCTTCCTATTGGTCGGTTTTGCCGCCCAATCCCCGTTTCCGCGATGCTGATTGGCTGCCGCGCCCATCAATCTCGCCGTTGCCAAGCAACGCCACAGCGGCGGTAGAGACGAACAAGGCCGCCATCATGGCGGACGCCACCAACGAGGCCTCAGCGGCGGCGGCGGCGCTATCGGAGCTCACGGCGCTGCTNAGTCCGCCTCTCTGTATTCTCCTCGCTGATTGGCTCTTGGAGCTGTCTATCAAAACGGTTGCCAGGCAACGCGTCAACATCGGCTCTCTGCTATGGCGGCGGTATCGGAGCTGGGGGCGGACAAGGCCCCACACGCGCAGCCGCAGCTGGGGCTGAACCGGGGCTGGACCGGTACTTTCTATGCTGCTGTGGCCTAATTAAAACCGTGCCCTAATTAAAGTCGTGGTCTAATTAAAACTGGGGTCTAATTTGGACCGTGTTTATGGCGCCACACGGCGCTTTTCCTTACAACTCCGCTTCCCACAATCCCTTTTTCCCGACGTCTCTCCCTCCCCTGTGGCGCACTCGCAGCCGATTGGCTCATCCATTCCGCCTCTCTGTATTCTCCTCACTGATTGGCTCTTGGACCTGTCAATCAAAACGGTTGCCAGGGAACGCCTCCACGCTGGCTCTCTGCTATGGCGGTGGGAACGGAGCTGAGGGCGGATAAGGTCCCACACGCAGCCGCAACCGGGGCTGGACCGGCGCTCTCTGTGTTGCTGTGGACTAATTAAAGCCATGGCCTAATTAAAGCCGTGGCCTAAATAAATCCGCGGCCTAATTAAAGCCGCCGCTTAACCAAGGCCGTGTTTATGACGTTTTCCGTAAAACTCCACTTCCCACAATCCCTTTCTCCCGATGTCCCTCATTCACCGGTTGCGCACTCGCAGCCGATTGGCTCTTCCGTTCCGCCTCTCTTTATTCTCCTCACTGATTGGCTCTTGGACCTGTCCATCAAAACGGTTGCCAGGCAACGCCTCAACCATTGGCTCCGTGCTATGGCAGAGGGCGGACAAAGTCCCACACGCAGCCGCAACCGGGGCTGAACCGGGGCTGGACCGGGGCTGTCTGTGTTGCTGTGGCCTAATTAAAGCCGTGCCCTAATTAAATCCGCGGACTAATTAAAGCCGCCGCTTAACCAAGGCGGTGTTTATGGCGCCACACGGCGCTTTTCCGTGCAACTCCACTTCCCACAATCCCTTTCACCCCTACGTCCCGCCTTTTCCTTCGCGCACTCTCTTCCTATTGGTCGGTTTTGCCGCCCAATCCCCGTTTCCGCGATGCTGATTGGCTGCCGCGCCCATCAATCTCGCCGTTGCCAAGCAACGCCACAGCGGCGGTAGAGACGAACAAGGCCGCCATCATGGCGGACGCCACCAACGAGGCCTCAGCGGCGGCGGCGGCGCTATCGGAGCTCACGGCGCTGCTCTCCCCGTCCTCCCCCGCCGCTCCCCAAGCAGCCGAAGCCGCTCTGGCTCTGTCCGGTAGCGACTCGGGCCGGGCGTTGCTGGCGGGACACCCCGCGGCTTTATCCGCCTTGGCCGCCATGGCCGCTTCGGCCTCCAGCGGAGCCCACACGGCTTTGGCCGCGCTGGTGAACGCGTCCGCCGAACCGGCGGCGCTGGAACCGCTTCTCGCCGCTTTTCCAACGCTGCTGCCGCTTTTACCGAGCTCCGGAGCGGTTTGCGGGATCGCGGCCAACCTGAGCCGGGATGAGCGGGCGGCGCCGCGGGTGTTGAAGGCGATGGGACCCGGGGCGGAGGCGCTGCTGAGGGCCCTGAGCGCGGAGCGACCACCGGCGGAGCTCGGAGCGCTGCTCTGCAACCTCAGCCAAGCCAGAGAGGGACGGCGGCTGCTGCTGGAGCGCTCCGGGTGAGGGGAAATTTGTATTAAAATGGGGGAATTTGGGATAAAAAGAATTAAATTTGGGATAAAAGGGCTCTGAGCGCGGCGCGGCCCCCGGCGGAGCTCGGAGCGCTGCTCTGTAACCTCAGCCAGGCCAGAGAGGGACGGCGGCTGCTGCTGGAGCGCTCCGGGTGAGGAGAAATTGGGGTGAAAATGGGGGAGTTTGGGTAAACTTGAGATAAAAAGGAGAGAAATTTGGGATAAAAGGGCCCTGAGCGCGGCGCGGTTCCCGGCGGAGCTCGGAGCGCTGCTCTGTAACCTCAGCTGCTGGAGCGCTCCGGGTGAGGGGAATTGGGATAAAAATGGGAAAATTTGGGGTAAAAATGGGGAAATTTGGGACAAAAGTGGGGAAATTTGGGATGAAAATGGGGTTAAAAGCGGGGAAAAAGGGATCAAAAGTGACCCGGGAGTGTTTGGTCTGAGGGCGCTGCTGGAGCCCTGTGCGTGAGGGGAAAATGGGGTAAAAATGGGGAAATTTGGGATAAAAGTGGGAAATTTTGGATAAAAGTGGGAAATTTGGGGTAAAAGTGGGGAAATTTGGGATAAAAGTGGGGAAAAGGAATCAAAAGTGACCTGGGAGTGTTTGGTCTGAGGGCGCTGCTGGAGCGCTCTGAGTGAGGGGAAATCGGGGTAAAAATGGGGAAATTTGGGTAAAAGGAGGGAATTTGGGTAAAAATGGAGAAAATTTGGGATAAAAGCGGGGAAAAGAGATCAGAAGTGACCAGGAGTGTTTGGTCTGAGGGCGCTGCTGGAGCCCTCTGAGTGAGGAGAAAATGGGGTGAAAATGGGGAAATTTGGGGAAAATTGGGGGTAAATTTGGGGAAATTTGGGATAAAAGTGGGGAAATTTGTGATAAAAGTGGGGAAATTGAGGATAAAAGTGGGAAAATTGGGGATAAAAGCCGGCAAAAGGGGTCAAAAGTGACCGGGAGTGTTTGGTCTGAGGGTGCTGCTGGAGCGCTGTGAGTGAGGAGAAAATGGGGTAAAAACGGGGAAATTTGGGATAAAATGGGCTAAAATGGGGAGAAACTTGGGGTAAAAAGGGGGAAATTTGGGGTAAAAGGGGAAAAATTTGGGTAAAAAGGAGGAAATATGGGGAAAAAGGGGAGAAAATTGGGTTAAAAGCGGGGAAAAGGGATCAAATGTGACCGGGAGTGTTTGGTCTGAGGGTTCTGCTGCAGCGCTCTGCGTGAGGGGAAAATGGGGTAAAAATGGGGAAATTTGGGTAAAAAGGGGGCAAATTTGGGATAAAAGCGGGAAATTTGAGTAAAATTGCGGGAAATTTGCAATAATTTGGGATAAAAAAGGCAGAAATTTGGAATAAAAGGGCCCTGAGCGCGGTCCGGTCCCCGGAGGAGCTCGGAGCGCTGCTCTGTAACCTCAGCCAGGCCAGAGAGGGACGGCGGCTGCTGCTGGAGCGCTCTGGGTGAGGGGAAAATGGGATAAAATGGGGTAAAAAATCGGGAAATGGAGATAAAAAGGGAGAAAAAATGGGGTAATTTGGGTAAAAATGAGTAAATTTGGGGTAAAAAGGGGAGAAATTTGGGGTAAAAGGGCCCTGAGCGCGGCGCGGTCCCCGGAGGAGCTCGGAGC
>NW_026624971.1:0-1562 GCF_030028575.1 Malurus melanocephalus | reverse complement strand
GTGACTGGGGGTGTCCGGCCTGTGGGCGCTGCTGGAGCGCTCCGGTTGAGGGGAAAATGGGGTGCAAATGGGGAAATTTGGGGTAAAATGGGGAAATTTGGGGTAAAAGGGGAAAAATTTGTGGTAAAAAGGAGGAAATATGGGGGAAAAGGGGAGAAAATTGGGTAAAAAGCGGGGAAAAGGGATCAAAAGTGACCTGGGAGTGTTTGGTCTGAGGGCGCTGCTGGACTGCTCTGAGTGAGGGGAAAATGGGGTAAAAATGGGGAAATTTGGGTAAAAAGAAGGTAAACTTGGGATAAAAGCGCGAAATTTGTGTAAAACTGGGGAAATTTGGGGTAAATTTGGGGTAAAAAGGGGAGATATTTGGGATAAAAGGGCCCTGAGCACGGTCCGGTCCCCAGAGGAGCTCGGAGCGCTGCTCTGTAACCTCAGCTGCTGCTGGAGCGCTCCGGGTGAGGGGAAATTGGGATAAAATGGGGAAATTTGGGGATAAAATGGAGAAATTTGGGGTAAAAATGGGGAAATTTGAGGAAAATTTGGGATAAAAGGGCGTTGAGCGCGGCGCGAGCCCCGGAGGAGCTCGGAGCGCTGCTCTGTAACCTCAGCCAGGCCAGAGAGGGACGGCGGCTGCTGCTGGAGCGCTCTGGGTGAGGGAAAATTGGGATAAAATGGGGTAAAAATGGGAAAATTGGGATAAAAATGAGGAAATTTTGGGAGAAATTTGGGGTAAAAGGGCCCTGAGCGCGGCGCGGCCGCCGGAGGAGCTCGGAGCGCTGCTCTGGAAGCTCAGCTGCTGCTGGAGCGCTCCGGGTGAGGGGAAAATGGGGTAAAAATGGGGAAATTTCGGGAAAAATGGGGAAATTTGAGGTAAATTTGGGTAAAAAGGGAAAATTTGGGGATAAAATGGGGAAAATTTGGGATAAAAGGGTCCTGAGCGCGGTCCCCGGTGGAGCTCGGAGCGCTGCTCTGTAACCTCAGCCAGGCGGGAGAGGGACGGCGGCTGCTGCTGGAGCGCTCCGGGTGAGGGGAAATCGGGGTAAAAATGGAAAAATTTGCGGTAAAAATGGAGAAATTTGGGATAAATGGGGAAATTTGGGGTAATTTGAGTTAAAAGGGCCCTGAGTCCGGTCCCCGGTGGAGCTCGGAGCGCTGCTCTGTAACCTCAGCCAGGCCAGAGAGGGACGGCGGCTGCTGCTGGAGCGCTCCGGGTGAGGGGAAAATGGGGTAAAAATGGGGAAATTTGGGGAAATTTGGGAAAAAAACGGGGAAAAAGGGATCAAAAGTGACCGGGAGTGTTTGGTCTGAGGGCGCTGCTGGAGCGCTCCGGGTGAGAGGAAAATGGGGTGAAAATGGGGAAATTTGGGGAAAATTCGGGGTAAAAATGGAGAAATTTGGGAAAAAAGCGGGGAAAAAGGGATCAAAAGTGACCGGGAGTGTTTGGTCTGAGGGCGCTGCTGGAGCACTCTGAGTGAGGGGAAAATGGGGTGAAAATGGGGAAATTTGGGGTAAAAATGGAGAAATTTGGGGTAAAATGGGGATAAAATGTGACGGGGAGTGTCTGG
>NW_026624970.1:21295-22427 GCF_030028575.1 Malurus melanocephalus | reverse complement strand
GGACAGGACAGGACTCACTCTGGACACTCAGGACAGGACAGGATGGCAGATGGGGTTTGACACCTCTTGCTGCAGGTGAGCATGGGGGATTTTGTAGGGTCAGCGTGCCCCCAGTAAATCCCGGGCACACCCCTCACTGCCACGAKGCCTCCAGGGAGAGGAAAATTGGGATGGATGATAGAGAAAGGACCCCTCAGTTGCCAAGCCCCTGGCCACTCCCTTGTGCAGCAGTAGCAGAGTTATGTGTTACAAATTTTAATTTTTTTTTTCTTTTTCTTTCTTTCTAAAAAAAGCTCTTTTTCAGAGATTTTACCTAAGAGTGGTGCAATCCAGTAATTTTTGTGARCTCTGTGTGGTTTTGTCTTGCCAGCTCTGCCTTTGTCTGGGGTGTGGGGATGTGGACGTGGTTCTGAGTGGTTCTGTGAAGAACCCTTGTCTGTGTGTAAATGTTTATATATACACACCTGAATGTGTGTAAGGAAGAAAAATTTCAGGCAGAGTGCATCCTGAGTGTGTTTCCTTTATTCCTAAAGGGAATAAAATAAAACAGAGAGATGGGGAAGTGAAAACTATAACCTCTCCTAAAGATTCTGTGAACCTTTTTAAAGGAAAAGTCTTCATCTTTTATTTAAATAACAGGAGTACCTGTGCATGAGGAGAGACTGTGCCCACCAAGGCTTGGTTAATCACGAGGAATGATTAATGGCTGATTTACATTTAAATACTTCTAAATGCAGATAGATCTGTAGATACATCCACATGTGAGTAACAGGACGAGAGGTGATGTGTTCAGAGTCACAGAGGGGAGGGTGGCATGGGGCATTGGGGACATTGGGGACATTGGGGACATTGGGGACATTGGGGACACTGGGGAGGAATCTTTCCTGTCACACTCTGTCCCAAGCCTGGAGATGTTCAAAGCCGGGATGGAGGGGCTTGGAGCACCCTGGGATAGTGAAAGGTGGAATAGGATGGGGTTTAAGGGTTTTAAACCAACCCARACCAGTCTGGGATTCTGTGACAGGATGAGAGGAAACAGACTTCAGTTTCACCAGGGGAGGTTCAGATTGGATATCAGGAAAGGATTATTCACTGAAAGAGGTGTCAAACATTGAAAAACACTATCCAGGAT
>NW_026624970.1:18212-19805 GCF_030028575.1 Malurus melanocephalus | reverse complement strand
GCCCTGGGCTCATCCAGCCCTTGGCTCATCCTTGTGTCCCTTTTTTGGACCCTGTCCAGTGTGTCCATGTTTATTGGGTGCAGAGGGGTCCAGCACAGAGCACAGAACTGCAGATGCTGAGCAGAGAGGGGCAGTGCCTCCTCTGCCTCTGCTGGAAATGCCTTTGCTGATGCAGCTCAGGGTCCTGCTGCCTCTGGGCTCACTGGTCACTGTCACTGAGCTTGGACACTGCTGGACACTGGTTACTCTCATTGAGTTTGGACACTGGTCACTCTGATTGAGTTTGGACACTGGTGGACACTGGTCACTCTGATTGGGTTTGGACACTGGTCACTCTGATTGAGTTTGGACACTGGTCACTCTGATTGGGTTTGGACACTGGTCACTCTGATTGGGTTTGGACACTGGTCACTCTGATTGGGTTTGGACACTGGTCACTCTCATTGATTTGGACACTGGTCACTCTGAGTTTTGGTGTCCCCTCGCACCCTCAGGGTCCCTTCAGCAGATCTGATTCCCAGCCAGGTTGTTTCCAGCCTGTGATGGATTGTTTTCTCCTGGATTTTGTTTTCTCAAGTGTCAGATTTTGCATTTTTCATTGCTGAAATTTGGAAGTTTACTGTGAGCCCACATTTCCATCCTTTTGATTTCTCCATGAGGAGGCTGTGGGGAACCATGTCCAAAGCCTCAGAGACATTCAGGGAGACAGTGTCAACCCATCCTGCCACATTTAGCTCTGTGCACACCTTTCATTCACAGAATGTCCCAAATTGCAGTGGTGACAGCTGGGGTGGTGACAGCAGCGTTGTGCACAGAAATTTCTGGTGTTAAAACSGTGTTACACAGCTGTGGAGGATATTTAAAGCGTAATTTCTCCCAACTAACGCATGCAGATAAAATTTATAAAAAYATGATTAAATTGGAACTTTGCATTMCTTGTAAAATTCTGTAGCTGCATATTTGTCCTAGGTTAGCTGAGTATTGTATTCCTATCATCTGCTTATGTTAGAGGAAAGTTAAACAACCCAAAGCAAAACCAACACATTATTATATTTTATAACKGTGTTTTATTCCTGTGTGTTGTGTTGTGACTCTAACCCCTTTGGGCTGCCTGTCCTCCTGCCACTTTTGCTTTGGCTGTCAAATTTCTGTCTCCTTTTCAGCTTTTCAGAGCTGTAAATCCTCTCCTGGTTGTTTGTAACCAATGTTAGCAGTACAAACTCACACAGAGCACAGTTTCTTCTGCAGCTTGCATTACTCCTTGTCACCCAAGAATACATGGAAATTTTTTTTGAAAGAAGCCATGAAAAGATATGATATTTCTTGGCATGAAAGCAGGTATAAACGATGTTAAAATTGCTACAACAAGATTTTAACAACCATTTTAAAATGCCCTTTGAGCTGCGAGTACATGACATAAAGTGCCTGTCTCTAAAACTGAACACAGCTTACAAAAATGGATTAGGAGAATAATTAGATTCACGTAATCATTTTTTTTAGCAACTTGTGATGACATTTCGTACACATTTGGTGGAGTTGCTGTAGAAATCACAGAAGTGCAGGTGTATTTCCACATCACACCGCAGCTGGCCA
>NW_026624970.1:11167-13903 GCF_030028575.1 Malurus melanocephalus | reverse complement strand
AATAATTCCTTCCTAACATCTAATCTAAAGCTCTCTTTTTTCAGTTTGAAACTGTTCCCCCTTGTMCTATCACTATCTGAAATTATGTTGCTGTCCTTATCAGTATAAAAAAAAAGGTGGAGCTGAACCCTTTTTATATTTCAGTGTTTTTTACTGGTATTTCTATATTTTGCCTTGTTTTCATACTAAGCTTTAGACTTTTTAAACATGCTTTAGTGTTTTGTGACAAGAGGGATTTTGTTTTTCTTGTTTTGGCCTGTAGTCTTAGAAACAGCGTTGTAAATCAAGTGAACTGTGTGGTGAGTATCGCTGAAGTTGTGGTTTAGTCATATTCAGCAATTTCAAATATTCTCCCCCTGTTTCAGAAAGCATGTCATGGGTGAGTATCTGACCACAGAAGCACATTGGAAAAACCGAGATTTCAATTTATCAAATTCTTTAAACTGATCTTGCCGTTTGCTTAGGTGCTCAGAAAATAACKTGTCCTTAATTAACAGAGATTTATCAGTCTCAGTGTCCAAGGACAGGTCGGGCAGGACTCTAAGCAGCTGCTCTTGGAAGGTGTCTGTGCCCATGGCAGGTGACTGAACCCGATGATGTGTAGGATCCCTTACACCCCAACCATGCAGTGATTCCATATTTTCTGGATGATATCCAGTAATTTAGATGGTCTTTTGTCAGCAGGACTGTGGATGGGATCTCTTCTTCAGAGGCGGATTTCTTCTATGCCTAACTCTTTCCAGACTTTTCATAGATTTTCAGAAAAACAGAATTTTTTTTTTTGCAGAAAATCTTTGTTTATATCTGGTACCAGGATTATGTCCAAGGCAGGCCGGTTTCTTTAGCAGCACACCCAGTGTTTGTTGTGAAAGCACAGGTCAGTTTTCTGGCCAGATGAGAACAGAAGGTGTCCCYGCATTTCAGAGTGACAAAGGATTGCATTTTCCCCAAGCCAGTGCCCATCAGGGAGTTTGGAGCCAGGGAAGGTGTGGATCAGACCTGTCCCCAGCATGACAGGATTTCCACTGCAGGGTGCAGGTGGCACTGCTGTCCCAGCTGTGTGTGTGTGTGCAACTCTGTTCAGTGTTCTGAGCATGGTGGGATGCCTGGAGGGATGTGAATCACACATCAGTGATTCCAGCACTGCAGAGCCCTGGAAGGGACAGGAATCAGTGATTCCAGCACTGCAGCACGTTCTTTGAGCTCTGGACAGGAATCAGTGATTCCAGCACTGCAGCACGTTCTTTGAGCTCTGGACAGGAATCAGTGATTCCAGCACTGCAGCACGTTCTTTGAGCTCTGGACAGGAATCAGTGATTCCAGCACTGCAGCACGTTCTTTGAGCTCTGGACAGGAATCAGTGATTCCAGCACTGCAGCACGTTCTTTGAGCTCTGGACAGGAATCAGTGATTCCAGCACTGCAGCACGTTCTTTGAGCTCTGGGAGGGACAGGAATCAGTGATTCCAGCACTGCAGCACGTTCTTTGAGCTCTGGACAGGAATCAGTGATTCCAGCACTGCAGCACGTTCTTTGAGCTCTGGACAGGACAGGAATCAGTGATTCCAGCACTGCAGTTCTTTGAGCCCTTCAGCTGGAGCAGGGGCAGTGCAGGCTCTCCCTTGGCTGGTCCCAGTGCATTGCATCTCAATTGCATCTCAATTGCATCTCAATTGCATTTCATCAGAAATAATTCAGGAAATTGTGGGCTGATGGCACCATCTTATCCTATATGCACCATCCTCCATCAGGGAGGGAAGAATATCATCTTTTGTACTAAGGAGAGTGTTATATCTGCAGTTTTCTTTCAAATTTTAGACAAGACGCCACTGAATTGGAAACTTTTTGTTTTGCAGAACAGGTGGGCATGCACGTAGTGCTACTGACAGTAAAACATGTGGATGCAACCCTCTGTGGTTGCACTGATTGAATGAAAAATGTTTTCACCACTCCCTGGAGCCTGTTCATAACTCACATTGTTTCAAGCATATTTTATTCATATTCCAACTCATATTCCAACATATTTTAATTCTCGGAGATATTCTGGTTAAACAATGCATAACGTTAATGGTATTGTTTGTAAAATGTCTAACAGCCAAACACATCCTGGAGACCTGAATGAACTCTTGTGTCACGTGCAGGAATTCCTTCAGTTCTATTAGTGGAACACTAATTTACCTGCAATTATTCTGAATTTGGGAGACACAGTGCAAATGTACAATTATTCCATGTTCACAGGACGCAGACAGAGGGTGACAATGGCACTGAAGAGCTTTGGGTGGCTCCTTAGGGACAATGACAGACACCTCAGGGATCCCAGTCCTGCTCTGGCCGAGGTCTCTCCCTGGCACGAATCCTGCATTATTTCTCACCCCAGGACAGCCTGACTGCACTGAGARGCGTTTTTGGAGACTGATCCCATCTCACATCCCWGGAAAGCTGTGGAGRTGGTGGCAAWCAGGGATGTGCARATGGGGTGAGSTGGCACCCTATTGTGGCTGGCAGCMCATGCTGTGMYCCCATCWGTTCATGAAATCCTGACCTTGGGACCAAACCCCTCCAGAGCCCCATCACCATCCCCACCTGGGTTCACATTCCCTTGTGGGGAGAAATTCCCTTCTCTTCTTCTTTGTGCTTTGGTGGCTGTGGCTTAGGGTCATCCTTAGGGTCATCCTTAGGGTCATCTTTAGGGTCATCCTTAGGGTCATCCTAGGGTCATCCTAGGGTCATCCTTAGG
>NW_026624970.1:10182-10515 GCF_030028575.1 Malurus melanocephalus | reverse complement strand
CTTAGGGTCATCTTTAGGGTCATCCTTAGGGTCATCCTAGGGTCATCCTAGGGTCATCCTTAGGATCATCCTTAGGGTCATCCTAGGGTCATTCTTAGGGTCATCTTTAGGGTCATCCTTAGGGTCATCCTAGGGTCATCCTATGGCCATCCTTAGGGTCATCCTTAGGGTCATCCTAGGGTCATCTTTAGGGTCATCCTTAGGGTCATCCTTAGGGTCATCCTTAGGGTCATCCTAGGGTCATCATTAGGCTCATCCTTAGGGTCATCCTTAGGGTCATCCTTAGGGTCATCATTAGGCTCATCCTTAGGGTCATCATTAGGGTCATCCTTA
>NW_026624970.1:3931-9025 GCF_030028575.1 Malurus melanocephalus | reverse complement strand
GACATCTTACTCAGAGCACTGGTTCAGGTTTGGGTTTCCCGTTCTTGTGTGGAATAAACTGCTTCTTACCCTTTATAAAAGCATCATCATCTACCCTTGATAAAACAGCAGGACTTTCTCCAGACAGGTAAATATAAACTCTTTCTCCAGACAGGTAAATATAAAGTCGTTGTAACAGGAATTGCTGATCTCAAATTGAGAAGGAAGATTCCAGCATTAATTTCTAACACGAAATGTTCAGTATTAGGAGGGTTCTGCTTGAGTTCAGTGTCAGGGAATGATTTTGAATGAGATATTTCCCTGTGGTGGTTCCTTGTTCTGAGAACTCTGAAAGCAGCCCATTTTTCTGGATAGCACTTTCTGCAAACTCCATCTCTGCTGCAGGATGATCTCAGTGTTCCTTGGTGAAAAATCCTGTCCGTGACACATCCCTCGTGCTGCTGATGGTCTGAGCWGCTGGCCAACAACTGATGGCCACAGTTTTTGTGGGCTGTTTTGTGCAGATCACCTCTATCACATCACCTCTAACTTGCCATCAGAAACTCTGTGCAGAATCTGCCAGAGGAGGTCCAGGTGATGTTATTTCTCTGCAGACTTCTCGGACTGTGAGCAGCTGCAGCTCTCACCGAGTTCCTGCTGTTCAGAACACATTTGAATTCTGCTCCTCAGAACTATCCTGGCAGTCAGATTCTGTTTTGAAAACATTTCCTCCCTCTGTCTAGTTCAGYGTTGCCATCTGGAGAAGAAATCTGATATTTACTGTTGTTCTTGGAGTTCCACCTCCTGGAGTCCTGGGAATACTGCAGATCTCAGCTCTCAGTGCATAAAAGATGTATTTCCAACTCTGGAAATACAGGTGAAAGAAAAGGGGGAAACCACGGTGAATCTGCAAAAAGCAAATTGAAACAAGTGCCTGCATTGCCAGAATGTTTTCAGACTGCCAATCAAACATTTTTCAAACTCGTCTCATGGYTTTTCAGCCATGGGCAGTCACTTAAGGCTCCCACTAAAAATCTCTGTGAAAGGGGAGGAGGAGGAAAATGTTCTTTGGAGCCCAGGATTGCATTTTGCCAGTGAGCTGAGAAATAGAAAGTGAATTGGGGTGTCAGGATACAAAATGAACTGGGGTGTCAGGAGTGCTCTGGGATCAGCCTTGCTGAGGTGCTGCAGGGGTAACTCAGCTCAGCTGTTCCCCACCAGAGTGTGATGTGGCTGTGATTTGGGGGTGTCTGTGATTTGGGGGCTCCTGTGTGATGTGGCTGTGACCCAGACAGGTCCCCACCCCAAATGGACTGTGACTGTGATCATCAGACCCTCATCTGCTCATCCTCTGTTCTCCCATGTGCACACCATGACCCAGACAGGTCCCCATCCCAAGGGGCACAGGAAAAGTGATGGAGGCAAAAATGTGATCATTGTGCTGTGTCCTGCCCTTAAAATTATGTGTGAGATGTTGATGGGTTGAGAGTTGTCTGCTCAGTGTTTTCCAACAGATTTTAACCTCTCAAAAAGTCTTCACAGTTTCATCATGCTGGTACCTACATCTACTCAAGGTATAAAATGAGACCCTCTGCTGCAGCTCACATCATTGTGATGAACACTTATTGTTCCTCTTCTCTCTCTTCTTTGAAAGGCATTCAGGAATCTCCAGTACCCAATGGCCATTCTCTCCCGAGCAGAGATTTYCTTCGGAAGCAGATGCGAGGAGACCTTTTCACCCAGCAGCAGCTCGAAGTGCTGGATCGTGTTTTTGAGAGGCAGCATTACTCTGACATATTCACAAYAACCGAGCCCATCAAACCAGAGCAGGTACCACTGAAAATATTTCACCTTTTCCTGATATGGCAGACTCTGTTTGGTGGACAAAACCAAAAGCTTTTTGMAGTTTTCAGACAAACACGGTGAAATAAATTTCTTTCAGGTTTGTGTAGCCTAGTCCACGTTAGACATTAATGCCTATTAAAAAATCCAGGAAACCACTCATTGTACAAACATCAGCAAGTGTTTGGGTTGAAATTACATCTGATCTCAACCAGTTGCATCAAATGGGTCTTTAAAGAGCACCACATCTTCTGCTGTTTTGTTGCATCAAAAACAAGCAGTGCAGGTATCAAGACCTGCTAAACCCAGAGCCTGGTTTTGGTTCACTGTGAGCCTGACTGTGGACACAAATCACATTTTTGTACCCAGAAATGGCTTATGAGACATGTAACTGGCCATTTGCTGAGACAAACTCCCAATTAGTGTGGGAAGGTAAATTAATTGTACCTACAGATCTACAGAGTATTTGAGGAGGACTTGGCAATAATATTTTGGGAAAATTCCATTTCTGCAGGCACAGYATAAAAGCACATGGAAAACTGCTCAGCCACATCTCTCTGTGTTCCTCTCCTTGCGTGGCTCTTTAATTGAGCTGCTGAGAAGGAGGTGGAAATTAATACATTGCTGTCAGCACTGATATTGGTCTGGCTTGCTACTTAATGATGTATTCAGCCATTAATCTTCCRTGTTCCCAATATCAGACATGCTTTTTAGCGAGGTGGATGGACTTTTATAACACTGATTCCCCTTGGAGGAATCTACACCTTTGAGGGCTATTGGAGATTCTCTCATGGCAGCCTRCTATCATTGTGGCTTCAGTTAAGGAATGTGTGTATGTTTTTCTTTTAATTACTTATTTATGCTGAAAATCCTATGGTAGAGTAGGAGTTCCTCATGCCTTTGAGCTCATCTGCCATTTGTTCCTTCATTCATAGACACATTCCCTTTTTCTCCTGCTGTTTTTGTTCTGTTTTCCCTGATTTGTGTGTGCTGGGAAGCTCTGCAGATGTGAACTGGAGCAGCTCAGGGATGGGGACCCGAGCCATCGGTGTCCCTGGCAGCTGGAGTGGCTTTTGGGTGCCACTGGATGGTGATTGTCCCATCCCAACAGAGGATGCTGGACACCACTGGGGAAACCTTCCTGTCCTGGTCATGGAGGAATTGTGCCTTCTGAGATCTGTCCCTACAAAAACCTTACAGGCCAAAATAGGAACTGCAAAGAGAGCAGCCATGGCAGAGGATTTTTTATCTGTTTTGTGTTGTTTTGGAGCCTCTGAGTCGTGGCCAGCTGTAGTTCATGGGGACAGCCCAGCAGTGAGTGAACATTTATAAAAATATAAACTTTTTTTAAAAATTTTTTATTTTTAATTTTTTTTTTAATTTTTTATTTATAAAAATATAAACTTTCTATTTTTTATAGAAATATAAACTTTTACTGGTTTTAAAGGAAGAATGGGAGATTTGAATCAGGATGTTGGTGAAGTGTTATCCCAATTATCAAATATGGGTTATTATGTTCTTCATGGAGCCATAGAAGGAGGGGTGACTGGAATGGCTCTGAGCAGAGGGATTATTAAAACTGGAAATACGCTGATATTAATTGGGTGAACAGGATACTCCTTGCCTGTTGTGGGAAGTCAGATAAAATGCTGAGAAATGTGGCATTATGAGGTTCAAAAGGTGCTTTGCAGAGCCGTGTTGCCTGGCATTTTCACATAGTTAGAAAAGGAATCTGCAGTTCGTTTTCATATAGCTTGGAGTGCTGTGTTTGCTTTTGGGAGGGTGCACCATGATTGAGGGCTTGTGGCTATTTGGGGCTATTTGGGGCTGTTTGGGGCTGTTTGGGGCTATTTGGGGCTATTTGGGGCTATTTGGGGCTATTTGGGGCTATTTGGGGTCAGCTTCTGCTTTTGGGTGGTGTGTGAAGGGTGATTTTCAGCGTGACCAGATGTGATCTGTATGACTCACTGTGCCTCACAGAGATGCTGTGTGAACCCCAAACTCACAGAAAGTTWTGTCTCACCTCCTTGGTGAGCCAAGCAAAGCTGTCACGATGCTTAACCAAAGCAGAGAAGCTATCTGCATCAATTAGTAATGACAGAGTGATCAGTGAGAAATAAAATACTGAGGGTGTAATGATTTGCCTTGGAAAATCAGAGCTGTCCCTGCATTAGATTGCCATAGGAAAAAACATCTGCCTGTGACATTCGACAGCCCAAAGTGCTGCTGGACACCAAAGTGGTGTTTTAGGAGCTGAGTCAGTGTGGATGTGTGGAGTTTGAGCTCTTTCTGTAGACGAAAATAAGCAAAAGATGTTCCTGCCCACAGTCACAGGATGTGTGCTCTGAGCTGCTGATCCTCTGTTTTTCCATTTCATTAGAAATTTGATCTGGTAGCAAACTATCACTATTTATCACAAACTATCACTAAACAATCACTAATTGTGCTTGGGCACAAAAACTTGTTCATGTCCCAGCACTTTTCACCTGAGGAGGCTCCAGGTATTTCACTGGAATAGTTGTTTCTCCAGAGACACCAGAGATGATTTTTCCTCCCAGTTTTGTGTCTCCTCTCCAAGTCTCCTCCTCATTTGTGTGCTGGGCCAGGCCCTGGGCAGTGCTGAGGGGGAAAAGTTCCTCTTGCACAGCACAATATTTGCAGCTCTTGGTGCTTGGTTCCTGAGTGCTGCTCAAAGGCCTCCTGATGCATTTTCTGGGCAAAATTTGTCCTTTAGAAAAGCATTCCCTGCCCTTCCTGTGGGTATTGGGGCTGATGGGGTCTGTGGCAGGGATTGCTCACCTCTGTGTAACCCTTTGCTTTGAGTGCTTCCAACCAGTTTTGTTCAGTTTCCCATCTTTGTGTTTGCCTCAGGTCACCTGTGTAAAACAGAAGCTCTTATTTCTCACATTAAAAGGTTATGATGCTRATAACACCAAAGCTGTGGGGTCAGTCCCTCTCGAGAGCTGCACTCSATGGTCCTGGGGGTCCCTTCCAGCCCAGAATGTTCTCTGAAATCCACAAACCCAGGTTGTGCTGTTGACRAAATCCATATGAATTTTCACATCTGCTGTAATCTGTGACATCTGTGGAGGGATKGATGAGGAATGGATATTTGTGTTTGAGTTGGGACAGGAGATAACCACTGCACAGTCACGAGGAAATAAAGCCTCAGCCAGTCCTTTGAGAGAAACGGGGATGGTGGCACCGAGTGGGGCAGGGACCCCTCGTGATGCTCTGTTTTTAGTGACTGTCAGGTGTTGAACATCGAGGGCA
>NW_026624970.1:0-2096 GCF_030028575.1 Malurus melanocephalus | reverse complement strand
ACAGCACTGAGTCCTTTCACATCTGTGTGTCATGGACAGGAACCGTGACACAAAGCCAGTGCTCCAGAGTACCTGGGCCCCCTCCCCTTGATAGAGCCCTGCTGTAAAAATGAACTGTTGTGCAGAATGAACGCCTTTCTCTCATATTTGTGCCCCTCTGTGATCATTTTCAAACAGCCCACGACTGGCTGCAAATGATGAGTGAAAGCTGATTTCAGTTATTGTTGGGCAAGGCTGTGGAGATGCACTCAGTGGTGTGGCACTGTCACTCTGCCATTCCCTACGTGGCTGCTGTCACCTGCTCTGGGGATGTTTCCCATCAGCAGGGACAATTCCCTCAGCTGGAATAGCGTGTGATCCTCAGACCCCGGAACAGGAAAGCCTCCAGAGCAGTTTCCATTCTCTCTGCTCTGTGTGTGTGGATGGCACTGCTGTTCCTGGTGTTGGCTCTGTGCTGAACCCTCCCTGCTCTCAGGGAAGGTGTTGGCATTGCTGGCACAGGCAGTGCCCCAAATTCCCTCGGAACAAACCAAACTGACACAAGGAGTGGTTTCCACCTGCCTGCCCTGGGATTGTGTTGGGTTCCTTTAGCTGTGCACACCAACACCCTTCAGCCTGACCTGTTCACTGTTCATGGTCACCTGGTGACAACTCAGATTTTATCCAGATCTGGCACTCATCCTGCACAGAGCTGCCACACTGAGTGCAGAATTCTCCAGTGCCTGTTGTCCATCAAGCCCTGGAGGACTGGAAGTACTGGCTGTGTTCACCAAACTCCTCCTGTGGCTGTGAGGGTGATTGTCCTCCAAGGACCCTGCTCAGGTGGATGGACTGGGACAAGCCAGAAGGGTGGAGGAACTGTCCCCAGCATTTTTGGGAACTGTCCCCAGCGTTTTTGGGAACTGTCCCCAGCGTTTTTGGGAACTGTCCCCAGCATTTTTGGGAAGTTGTCCCTGCCTGGCCAAGCCTGGGCCATCTGCTGTGTGACTCAATTCTGCAGCCAAAGCACAGACAGGAGATATTCCTGGAGACCGAGATCCAGGCAAGTCCAGGAGAGCTGAGGATTTTGGATCTATCAGGCTGGACAGGTGCAGGAAAGCCCCACTGAAGCAGGGAAAGGCAAACCTGGGGTTTGTGGAGYGATGTGTTTGTGGCAGCTGTGAGAGGGGTTAATGCTCTACACGGGAAAATGCAGGGTGAAAGTTGTACAGCTGGGTTGGCTCAGTGGCACAGACAGTGCATTAATTTTCTCAGAATAAAAAAGAGACTGATCCATGCTGGATTTCTGTCCACAGCAGAAATGGATTCTCTTGTACTTTCAGCTTCACACGTGGCTCCAATCGAACACTCATTGAAGCCAGGAGGAATATTTCTATTGACTTCAATAAACTTCAGATCAGCGCCATAATGAGGCATAACATGATGTGACCAGATTCAACAAATGAAGGTCACAGCTTAGAAGAGAGCGGCTTGCTGCTAATAGCAAATAATTCCCAGGGTCTTTCCCACTGCTTTTAGCTAGACCTAAACTGAATATCAATTCTCAGACTGACTTCTGGATAAAACATGGATATTCTGGGCTCATACAGAAACCAGTAACCTGCAAACATACAGTAACACGAGTACTAATGACACAGAGTGAAAGTAAATGTGAGATGATAAACACAGGCAGATGGCAGATGGAATTCGGTTAACTAAAGGAATTCTGAYAGCCAGTGAATCCCCTAAAAAATTACTTATGCTTTGGAAAAAGTAGAAGAATTGCATGAAATTCAAACCTTATTCAGAGAGAGTTGCAACAAAAAAGTTCTCTGAWTTGACCAAGAGAGGGCCATAAACTTCTTTTGTGAAAATCTTCAAGTTTTGTTTTCTGCCTTAGTATGCCCCAGCTTTGAAAGAGGAACTTTGGGGTTTCCTGCTGGGAGGAGCTGAAATGCAGCTTCAAAGAGGAGAGAGATGCACAATCCCCCTCACAGTACTGGAGTTTGATCTTTGGGAATTATACAAAAATTAAATAAATCCAGAAAGTAGAACCCATTTGTGTTTTAAGGGACAGGTGCAGTTGCTGGAGAGGCAGAAGGAAGGAATGAACCCAC
>NW_026624969.1:19963-22899 GCF_030028575.1 Malurus melanocephalus | reverse complement strand
ATTTATGGGTGTGCCTAGTGAGATTGGGGTGTGGCTAGTAAGATTGGGGGTGTGGCTACCAAAATTAGGGGTGTGGCTAGTGAGATTGGGGGTGTGGCTAGTGAGATTGGGGGCGTGGCTACCAAATTTAGAGGTGTGGCTAGTAGGATTGGGGGCGTGGCTACCAAATTTAGGGGCGTGGCTAGTGAGACTGGGGGCATGGCGAGTGAATTTGGGAGCGTGGCTAGTGGATTTAGGGGTGTGGCTACCAAGTTTAGAGGTGTGGCTACCAAATTTAGGGGGTATGGCTACCGATTTTAGGGCACAGTGAGTGGATTTGGGGCTGTGGCTAGTGAATTCGGGGGTGTGGCTAGTGAGATTCGGGCGTGGCTACCAAGTTTAGAGGTGTGGCTAGTGGGATTGGGGGCGTGGCTAGTGAGATTGGGGACGTGGCTAGTGAGATTGGGGGCGTGGCTACCAAATTTAGAGGTGTGGCTAGTTAGTTTATGGGCGTGGCTAACGATTTTGAGGGTGTGGCTACCAAGTTTAGGGGGTTGGCAAGTGAAATTAGGGCATAAAAAGTGAGTTTGGGGGTGTGGCTACCGAATTTACGGGTGTGACTACCAAATTTAGGGGTGTGGCTAGTAAGATTGGGGGCGTGGCTAGTGGATTTAGAGGGGTGGCGAGTGAATTTAGGGGTGTGGCCAGTCAGATTCGGGGCGTGGCTAGTGGGATTGGAGGTGTGGCTAGTGAGATTAGGGGCGTGGCTACCGGGATTGGGGGGCTGGCGAGTGGATTTAGGGGCGTGGCTAGTGAGTGGGGAGGTGGCTAACGATTTTGAGGGCGTGGCTACCAAAACTAGGCGTGTGGCTAGTGAATTTACGGGTGTGGCTAGTGAGATTGGGATTCCAGTCTGGTCCTGATCCAGTTCCGGTCACTCCCAGTCCAGTCCAGTGCAGTCTGATCCAGTTCCAGTCACTCTGAATCCATTCCCAGTCCAGTCTGATCCAGTTCCGGTCACTCCCAGTCCAGTCCAGTCCATCCTGATCCAGTTCCGGTCACTCCCAGTCCAGTCCAGTNGTTCCGGTCACTCCCAGTCCAGTCCAGTGCAGCCTGATCCAGTTCCGGTCACTCCCAGTCCAGTCCAGTGCAGCCTGATCCAGTTCCGGTCACTCTGAATCCAGTCCAATCCATTCCCAATCCAGTTCCAGTCATTCCCAATGACTCCCAATCCATTTCTAATCCAGTTCCGGTCACTCCCACTCCATCCCAGTCAGTCTGAATCCATTCCCGATCCATTCTGAATCCAGTTCCAGTCATTCCCAGTCGCCTTAAACTCCAAATACCCCAAAATACACCCAAAAAATGCCAAAAAAATCCCAAAAAATTCCAAAAATGGCTCCAAATCCATTCCTAATCCATTTCTGATCCAGTTCCAGTCACTCACTATTATCGATCCATTCCCGATCCATTTCTAATCCAGTTCCAGTCATTCCAAATGCCCATAAGCTCAAAATACACCCAAAATACACCCAAAAAATGCCAAAAAAATCCTAAAAAATCCCAAAAAATCCCTAAAAAACCAAAAATACACCCAAAATACACCCATAAAATACCCAAAAAATCGTAAAAAAATCCTAAAAAGATACAAAAATACACCCAAAAATTACCCAAAAAATTCCCAAAAAAATCCTAAAAAATGCCAAAAAAATCCTAAAAAATACCAAAAAAAATCAAAATACACCCAAGAAACACCCAAAAATTTCCAAAAAAATTACAAAAAAATTACAAAAAAATTAGGAAATCACCCCAAACCACCTCCCAGTCCATCCCAGTTTATCCCAGTACCTGGTCCTCGCTTGTCCCATCCGCACACCATGGTTCCCAGGCTTAGCCCCGCCCCTTTATATTGATAAACCAGGTTGGCTAGCAATTTCGACGCCGCGGCTACTGAAACGGGTTCCTTGTTCCTCAATTCCTGGACCCGGCACTGCCGGCACAGTCCAGTCCAGTGCAGCCTGATCCAGTTCCGGTCACTCCCAGTCCATTCCCAGTCCATTCCCAGTCCATTCCCAATCCATTTCTAATCCAGTTCCGGTCATTCCCAGTGAATCCCAAACCATTTCTAATCCAGTTCCAGTCACTCACTATTATCGATCCATTCCCGATCCATTCCCAATCCATTCCGGATCCATTCCTAATCCAGTTCCGGTCATTCCAAATACCCATAACCCAAAATACACCCAAAAAATGCCAAAAAAATCCCAAAAAAATGCAAAATACACCCAAAAAAATCCTAAAAAATACCCAAAAAAATCCTAAAAAATCCCAAAATACACCCAAAAAATACCAAAAAAAATTCCAAAAAAATACCTAAAAAATCCAAAAAAAATCCCAAAATAATGCCCAATAAATGCCAAAAAAATCCTAAAAAATGCCAGAAAAAACCAAAATACACCCAAAATACACCCCAAAAAATCCAAAAAAATTATAAAAAAAATAGAAAACCACCCAAAAACCCCCAAAAAATGATGCAAATACCTGGTCCTCGCTTGTCCCAGCCGCACACCATGGTTCCCAGGCTTAGCCCCGCCCCCTTGTACTGATACACAAGGTTGGCTAGCAATTTCGACGCCGCGGCCACCGAAACGGGCTCCTTGTTTCTCAATTCCTGAACCCGGCACTGCCGGCCCCATTCAGCACAGTCCATTCCAGTCCATTCCTAATCCAGTTCCGGTCACTCCCAGTCCAGTCCAATCCATTTCTAATCCAGTTCCAATCACTCCCAGTGACTCCCAATGCATTTCTAATCCATTCCAGTTACTCTGAATCCATTCCAGTCCATCCCCGATCCAGTTCCAGTCATTCCCAATGCCCATAACCCATAAAATACCCCGAAAAAACCCTAAAAAATGCCCAAAAAATCCCCAAAAAATGCCAAAAAAATCCAAAAAAAA